>NC_039260.1:24542700-24590200 GCF_003368295.1 Carassius auratus
TTCTCCATGCTCTTCTCTTTCCATCACTCTGGTACAAGTTGATCTTGTCTCATCTGTCCATAGGATGTTGTTCCAGAACTGTGAAGGCTTATTTAGATGTTTGGACTCTAATCTGGCCTTCCTGTTTTAGAGACTCACCAATGGTTTACATCTTGTGGTGAACCCTCTGTATTCACTCTGAAGTCTTCTCTTGATTGTTGACTTTGACACACACATACACCTGCCTCTTGGAGAGTGTTCTTGATCTGGCCAACTGTTGTGAAGGGTTTCTTCACCAGGGAAAGAATTCTTCGATCATCCACCACAGTTGTTTTCCATGGTCTTCCGGGTAGTTTGGTGTTTGGAAAGCAACCAAAGAGATTTTTAAGGGAAAGAAGTGGAATGTTATGCAATGGCCAAGTCAATCACCTGACCTAAATCCAATTGAGCATGCATTTCACTTGCGAAGACAAAACTGAAGGGAAAATGCCCCAAGAACAAGCAGGAACTGAAGACAGTTGCAGTAGAGGCCTGGCAGAGCATCACCAGGGATGAAACCCAGCGTACGCTGATGTCTAATTGATCTCCAGACTTCAGGATGTAATTGACTGCAAAGGATTTGCAACCAAGTATTAAAAAATGAAAGTTTGATTTATGATTGTTAATCGGTCCCATTACTTTTGGTCCCTTAAAAAGTGGGATGTACATATACAAACTGTTGTAATTCCCTACACCGTTCACCTGATTTGGATGTAAACCACTCAAATTAAAGCTGAAAGTCTGCAGTTAAAGCACATCTTGTTCGTTCATTTCAAATCCATTGGGTGATGTGTATAGAGCCAAAAAGATTAGAATTGTGTCGATGTCCCAATATTTATGGACCTGACTGTATAGTTAACTAATTGTGCAAGTAGTAAAATACAAATGCGAACTGAGGAACAAAAAAAAAAAAAAAAAAAAAAAAAAAAGTTTTAAACATCAAGTTCCACTTGCTTTGCCTCACAGTGCTTTGGTCCACTGCCTGCTCCCCTTTACCTCACCACCACCGACACACACATAGTCCGGTGCGAGAAAACAGTTTCAGTTGTGGAACTCCATAAGTCAAGCTTACTGATTGACCTTAAACATCGGATGACGTGATTTTCTCTTTAATATAGATTATGCCAAATCACTAATAAGTGGGGTCCAAAAAATTTGTGTACCAATTTACTTTCGTCACCGATGTAGTCTGCGCTGTTAGGGAGTATAACAGGCGTTTACCTAGCTTTAACGTCTTACACACACCCATAGTGTACGCATATACAAGTGTTGTACGTTAGACTAGACTAGTGCGGGTGCGCATTTAGATTTTCCCGCGTTCACTATGATTTAGTCGGTTTCAGTGGTGGCTCGTCGGGTGAGGGGGGAGGCACAGTTTCCCCTAAATTTTGAGGAAGACTTAAATGTTAATAAAATTCAATATTCCTTTCAGTTCATGTCTCAGAATGTATACATTTTGTTTGTAATTTCACAGTTGTAATACCATTACATGAAAGCTCCTCTTTTCTATTGTGATTGTGCGAATCTGCTGATGTAATTACAATAGCTAAGTAAGAGAAGGGGAGCCAGGGGAACCAATCAGCATTGAGTGCTGAATTTCAGCACTAAGAAAAGTAACATCATAGAGGCTAGCCTCCCTTCTGGAATATCAACCTACCATATACAGACGTAAATTACGTGGTATTAGTTTGAACCTGTTTTTATACGGTCTATAGTTTGAACGTCTCCGGGAAAAGCTAGGCTAATGGTTTACCAAGTATTTATAAGGAGTAGCGATATTGAATACATTTTCTTTATGGGTCCTGACTAAAAGCTGCCAAAAAGCCATTTAAAAGTGGTTAAGCAAATAATAGGCAGGGATCCCCAGACCAATACAATTAGTTTGCCTCCTCGATTTTAAAATTCACGAGCCACCACTGGTCAGTTTATTTCATTTAATAGTTAATCTAATATAACATCATACGAGAGTGCAGTTGTTCTCCAGATATTAGCATAACAAATGTGATTTTTATAAAAATTGAATAAACAAGTTATTACCTGCATTTTAGGCACCACATTGCCCGTTTTAGCCCTTTCACCAACAAAAAAAAAAGTTGAAATCTAAGCTACAGCAGTAAAAGCACTAATTGAGTCTTTGAAAAAACACACCGAGTTGGTGTTTCCGAACTGAATGAATCCACTTTTTTTTTTTTTTTTTTTCCCAGTCTTTCGCATCTATACCGATCTCACTATACAGTTGTGAGGGTGTATGCCTTTTTTGCTAGTCATGGCAACGTCTTTATATATGCATGTTTTAATTGTAACTGAAGCAACATTGCTATTAAATGTGCTTTATAAATTAATGAAAGTTGAAGTTCAAATGCCATTGCATTTTGGTGGCTTGATGTGTAACCACTTCAAAAAACACTGACAAACCTTCTTCAAAACAATGTTGCAATTTAGTCAGCTTTTTCATTGAACCAAAAAGAACTTGAAGGATAATAGAACGGTCTCCATGCAATAGTAAGGCTTTCCTCCCTGTACACATATCCTGAAGTAAAATTTTGCCTGTTTTTTTGGTTTCCCTTCAAAATTTGCTCGTGAGAAATGTTATGTTTATTGTCCCTCCAACATTTAGATGATTTTCGATCCTGGTTTAACAAACCGAATAAAATTGAGAACACTTACCTGCCCTCCCATAGAAACACTGCCGTCCATTAAAGCAGCAGTTGATAGCTTCACACTCAGCACCACTGATCCCAGGTAGACCACATTGGATCTGCTCAGAATCAGCTACAGCACATTTATCAAGGGGCTCTGCCTGCACTACTGGCTTCTGAAACTGCTGTTTAACTGGCTTCTGAAGCGGAAACTGCTGGCTAGTTAGCTGTTGAACTGGCTTCTGAAGCGGAAACTGCTGGCTAGTTAGCTGTTGAACTGACTTCTGATGTGGAACCTGCCTGGTTAGTTAGCTGTTGAACTGGCTTCTGATGTGGAAACTGCTGGCTAGTTAGCTGTTGAACTGGCTTCTGAAGCGGAAACTGCTGGCTAGTTAGCTGTTGAACTGGCTTCTGAAGCGGAAACTGCTGGCTAGTTAGCAGTTGAACTGGCTTCTGATGTGGAACCTGCTGGCTAGTTAGCTGTTGAACTGGCTTCTGATGTGGGAAACTGCTGGCTAGTTAGCGGTTGAACTGGCTTCTGATGCGGAAACTGCTGGCTAATTAGCTGTTGAACTGGCTTCCGAAGCGGAAACTGCTGGCTAGTTAGTGGTTGAACTGGCTTCTGAAGCGGAAACTGCTGGCTAGTTAGCTGTTGAACTGGCTTCTGAAGCGGAAACTGCTGGCTAGTTAGCTGTTGAACTGGCTTCTGAAGTGGAAACTGCTGGCTAGTTAGCTGTTGAACTGGCTTCTGAACTGGAAACTGCTGGTCAGTTTGCTGAATCATCAGAGCTTGAGCATCCTGAAGCGATTTTCTCCACTGTGGAACAGCATGACAGAAAGCACAAACCACCAAAATCTGAACCAAACACCAAATTCCAGCCATTGTTAAACAGCTAAACACAAAGTGGAGATACTTCCCTTTAGTCTTTTTGTATTCTACAGCTATCAGCTAATTAATGACAGTCCCTCCCTCTTCATTAACAACTGGGTGATTCTCATTGGATCTCAAGATTCAACGCTTATAACAGCAACACAGAGGCTGCGTCCACATCTTCATTGACAACTCTCTCAAGCCTCGCTCACTCGGATGCTAAACATTCTTTCCAAATTTTTATCTTCGTCTGATACAGGCTCAAGCATATCAGGTTGGATGCCTTATCTCTCCATCGTTCACGCTGGACAGAAGATCCGCTCTCTGAAACAGCCAATCAGAGCAGAGCTCAACATTATTGTTCATGACCCTTCCAAATAATTCTAGGGACAAATCCCAGGGTTGTAAATGGGCATGTAAAACTGTTTCTGGAGAATTTTTGCCCATACCCAAGCCACGTACCTTCTATGTAATATTATTTAAAAATATTGTATCAATGCATTCTATGGCAACTTTAACGGGGATTATGAACTCAAATTTTGGCTGGAAGCAATAGTTTGAATCTGAATTTGAATTTCTTAATGATTCATTTGTTTCTTATAAACGCATAGCCTTTCCCTTCACAAGACCGTAATTGATGTGAATTTTTTGTGGATTATTTGATGTTTATATCAGTTCTTCGGACTTCCGTTCTGATGACCACCCATTCACTGCAGAGGATTCATTGGGGAGCAAGTGATGTAATTCTATATTTTTCCAAATCTTTTTCAATAATGAACTAAAAACTCATTAAAAAAAGAGTTTTTTTTTATGAATATTTTATATTATTTGATTTATATTATTTAATTTATATCAGGGGCTTTTTTAATGACATCCATTGTCTATCATGGACACACTGTCAAACTTTAATTGTAAAATTGTGAATAAGTGTAGATGAAAATCTCTGGACCTTATCAAGCCTTCCATTGGCTAGTGACATTCCAGAAGGTTCTGATTTGTTAATTACAGGTCCAGAGGAGAATTAAAGGTAATCAATCAAGCTGAAAGAGGAGGAGCCGCTTAAATTCAAAGCTGTACTTAATGGACAAAGACGGGCTCTAGTGGGTATCATGTTAATGTTTTTCAGGATGGGTTTTTTTGCAATGTGTGTTATTGCTGGTTGTGCTTGAGGCGTTTGATCTGAAGAGTGCTTTTGGAAGTCTGAATCCAGTCAAAGTCCAAGAAGCATCAATCATATCCAGCTTCCAGAGTACCTGTTTCTTAAGTGCTTGGGAACACTTTGCAGAAAGCTTCTCAGTTTCAGAGTCTTGACTACAGCGTATTTGCAAAAGAGCCTCTTGGGCTTCAGGAGAAGCAGGCGTTTCAGGGACCAGTGAAGCCTTTGGATTGGAGGTTTCCCGCTGTTCCAGAAGTGCTGAGCAAGATGGCGGTGGACTTTCATTTAAGGCAACTTGTGACCCCTAGATGTGTAGCTATTCAGTGTAGTGAGAACCAGATTAATGTGGAGGTATAGCAGGACTTGTTTAGCAATGGCGAACTGATCCAGCCATCTGGTTTGACTTTAGGAGGATGCCCTGTTGTTGGTTTGGTCCCAGGCTCAAAGGTGCTTTTTGAGAATGAACTGCAGGTCTGCGACCGTGTTGATGGTAAGAGCTGTTAAGTGTTACTAGACTTCTTAAACCCTACTAAAAATTGGCCCTTGTCTTGGTATCAATGGTTCCCTGAATCTATAACATCCATGGGACTGTTCTTTTTATTGTGGGAAAAACTCTTAATAACTGTTTGCGTAACCAAGTGTGGCTATGGCTTGCTAAGATGCCTCTTGGAATGGTGTTTTTTTTTTTTTTTTTTTTTTTTTTTTTTTTGTGAAGCCTCTTGATAACTACATCAGTCTCCTATAGATGACCAAGGATGAGCTTGTCTACACCTTTGCCCTTACCTACACCCCTGAGCTGTTTGCTGGCACTCGATTATCAGTGTTCAATGCTATTATCAAAGGTCAGCGACCTCTGTGACTTGTGGCATTCCTTGCGGTGGTGGAACTGGAAGCCCGTTTAATTGGTTACTACACAAATGGCAGGTTTCAAAACGTCAGCAGTAATGCCTTGAAGCCTTGGGTCCCTTATGCCTCAACTGTTCTGCCTGAAGCTCATGATGGGTTTGTGCAGTTTCTCTCAGCCTTCTGGATGAGGCTGTGCCTAAGCTGTTCTTCTCTTGCAGATGACTGGTCCTATGAGGGGCCTTCAGACTCTTACTTCCTGGGTGATGTTATTAATGTTGAGGCATCTGTGAAGGTATACAAACCACGTCCTCTGCGTGTGGTTGTGGACTGCTGTGTGGCCACCCAAGTACCTGATGTGACTGCCCTTCCAAGATGCTTGTTCATTGATAATCATGGGTGTGTTCATGTCACCAGATGCTGCAGAGGTGATTTGTTCCCACGTTTGCTCCTTTTATAACCACTTTGTCCTGACAACATTTTACTGTCTAGTGGATGCCAAGGTCAATGCTTCCAGACTTCTCCCATGTGCTTTTTTGTGACTCCTTACCTGTGGTGTCTCTTGCGGATCAGAACGTGTGTTCTGAAGGCCACTCTCGCTCCTGCGCCCAGTTACGCGCTCCACGTGCCGTGTTTTTTTTTTTTTTTTTGTATTGCAGGTGGCTTGCTGCTGATGGGAACCACCAGTTTGTGGTTTCTGTGACTCAACAGGTGTTCCTGATGGTGGAACTGCTGCTGCTTTTTTGGAGGTAAGAAGCTGCTTTTAAGCTTGTCTTTTGACTGTTAAAGCACTTAACTCTGTCTGCTTTTTCTAGGCCTTCAGTGGGAAGGGAAGGCCTCGCTCGGTCCTGTAGTGGTTCAAGAGCACAAAAAGACTTTAGCTGGTGTTCAATAAATGTGGGGAGAACTTGTTTCTGTCTGGTCTCGTTTAACCAATTGACTTGCACGAGGAAGCGGGTATTTCTACTGTACTTACAGGTCCTTCTCAAATTAGCATATTGTGGAAAAAGTTTTTTCCGTAATGTAATGATAAAAAATTTAACTTTCATATATTTTAGATTCATTGCACACCAACTGAAGTATTTCCGGTCTTTTAAATACTGATTTTTGGCATACAGCTCATGAAAACCCAAAACTCCAATCTCAAAATTAGCATATTTCATCCCACCAATAAAAGAAGTTGTAATACAAAGTCAACCTTCAAATAATTGTTCAGTTATGCACTCAATACTTGGTCGGGAATCCTTTTGCAGAAATGACTGCCTCAATGCGGCGTGGCATGGAGGCAATCAGCCTGTGGCACTGCTGAGGTGTTCTGGAGGCCCAGGATGCTTCAATAGCGGCCTTAAGCTCATCCAGAGTTTTGGGTCTTGCGTCTCTCAACTTTCTCTTCACAATGTCCCACAGATTCTCTATGGGGTTCAGGTCAGGAGAGTTGGCAGGCAATTGAGCACAGTAATACCATGGTCTGTAAACCATTTACCAGTGGGTTTGGCACTGTGAGCAGGTGCCAGGTCATATTGAAAAACGAAATCTTCATCTCCATAAAGCTTTCAGCAGATGGAATGGGAATCAATTCTGTTGTCAGACAACGCAAATGAATATTATAAAGACTGAAACTCACTTCATTAAGACTACAACATAGCTCTCAAACATTAATATGCACCAATAAAATACATATATGAAAAGTCAGTGTTGTGCTGTGACTGATGTTGGCTAATACTTGCTTGTAAAATAGAATAGAAGCAACAGAATTTTTTTTTGTTTAACTGAAAGTGCTGCTCCTCTCTGCGCTCGCTTGAACAGATGCAAAAGAGACCTCGTGCGGCAGCATCCAAGAGGGTCTGAGACTAAGATTGCCCCAAAAAGTTGCTAGATTGTGGTTAACATTAGTTGTTTTTTTGGGGAAAAAAATTGTTAAATCTAGCGACAAAGATGCCAAGTTAAGCCACTCCAATGCCCAGCGGACCGGTGGCTTCAACCGTCTCGCAAGTGTTGGGGACATCCCACGATTGTTTCACTTTCACCACACGTTAAACATCACTCTCTTACTTGACCTGGAGAAACTGTGCATCAGTTGGAAGTTTAAAGACTCTAGCTTCAATATTTGACCAATACTGTGACGCATATTGTTGCAGTGAACATTTAGTAATTTATGTCAGGAGTACAAAAATATGTATGAGTCATTTTTAGAATAGAAATTAGAGCATTCATATTCAGTCACGTCTGCAGTGGTCTGTTTTCTCACAGATTCACTGAAAAGCCGTCAAATAGGGTTTATAGTCAAAAGTTGCATATACACAGAGATATATGTCTGATTTTTACTTCATATTTCTTCAGACAGAATCATAATTTCTATTCATTTTCCACTGATTTAAGCGATCTGATGATAATGATCGGCTCCCAGCCCTGTCTCTGTGTGTATAGTCTTCCGTGTGCGTGTTAACGGAGACCTGATTCTCCAGTGTCTTGTCCATCATAAACCGTGCATCATATCCCACTCCATCTTACCCATGATGCATTTCCTGTACACTTCTGAGTTGATATCTGAACACAACACAGAGAAACCAATGTACCCATGAAATATCCAAATAATAAACACTTTTGTTTATAAAAAATTTACATATGAAATGCTAACTTGTGCAAGTGACGTAAAAGTCTATAAAAAGCATATTTTTACAACAATAAACAATCAAATTCCACTTGTGATCACAAAAGGAGGTTATTACAAAACACTCGGTCAGGGTATAAAGTGAGTTTTGAGAAAAAGTGTACTAATAATTTCATAAATAGTCTTATGTAGCTTAATGCTAACGTTAGCTCTAATGCAGCTACATAGCAGGTGCAGTTCTTCTTCATAATGCATTTTGTCCAAATTTTGACAAAGGTTGTAAGAAAATGTTTTGTTGTATTTTTATAGTAAGGCTTTTGATAATAGTGGTTTAAATGTAAGCTGGAATTGAAGCGATGTGGCTTGGTAAACCTTGAAATGCCAGAACAAAGGCTAATAGTAGCGGAATAAAAACAAAATAATAATGATAAATGAAGAATGAGGATTTTGTGTCATACCTGGCCGATGTGTGAAAGGCTCGTTTCGTAAGAACAATAGAATCATGAATGGGGCAGTTTTGCCGGTCCAAACAAGAGATAATCGCATTCCAGGAGTCATAAACCAATTTTATTAGCCTTTCATGAGCCTTCTCTAAAACACACATGACGTGGTCTTAGAAAAGGTTTCATAAAATTCACACTTTGTGAGATTATATTCTGAAATATCAAAATGAAGTATTAGTAAACTTGTGGCTTTAGCTTCATTATGCATCTAAAATCATATCCTACATAATTTTTAATACACTTAAATGTTTTCAATATTTTTATTTAATTGTTTTAGTTTACCATATATATATATATATTTATTATAACAGAGTGATTTACATTTTTCAAGATACGGGACAGAAAATGTATAGGTCTATATAATTTGTATAGTTACGATCACACGAAGAGTTACGTTTTTCTCCAAAGTCAGCATAATTACAAATGTGATACTGATTTTATACAACAGTTCAACAAACAAGTTAATATCAAGAGACTTACATTTTAGACAACATATTAACGATTTTTGCTCCATTTCAAAGAACAAAATTAATTCCAAACACAGCCACTATTTTGCGTCTCTGAGTAACATGATAGTTTCGATCCTGAATGAATCAACCTTTAATATGACTATTCAACCGCAATGACTCACTTATTAACAGTGACTCAATTTTAATTTTACATTCACAGTACCCTTTACATTTTTGTTTGTAATTTCAAACGGAGTTCAAGGTTTTAAAATATCAAAACATTGATTTGTAACTGCAGGCTAAAGTATTCCATGGCCCACAGAGCTGCATTAAACTAAAACGGCACTTTAGATGCCGCTTCGGTTTTCTCTGCATTGCAAAATATCTATTTTGTTGAGAATGATTGCATCTGCTTGGTAACAATCCAAATACAAGTATCTCACCTAAAAGATGGTGCACACTTTTAGAAAAAAGGCATAAGGTTAAGATAAGAGCCAGGAGTCAACACAATTAGAAATAAGATCTGCACAGCAAAAATAGTCCATTTAAAAAAAAACAAAAAAAACAAACCATGTGTTAATATTGCAAACCCTTACTTTTCTATTTTGGTGTTCCACCCCAAGACTTATGGTGGCCTCATTTGGCCACCCCTATTAAAATCTTCTGGGGGCGCCACTGATCCACATAACTTTACATTGTGAACATCAGGAAACAAACTACTGTTTGGAAGACAAATTAAAGGAGAACCTTGTGCTGGTTAGCAACTGGAGGACGGATAAAGGAATGCACAACCATACTAAAGGTTGTGGAACATTGGTTTGATAGTGGGAAGAAAAAAAAAAATCCCGGATTGTGGGATCAAAACAATACACAAGACGATGTTCTACAAGTTTATTAAAAACACTAGATTTACATGACCAGAGTAACTCCTCCACTAGAAACCACAGTCTGCTCCCCAGAGACAGCCTTGATACGAGTGTCTCTTCCTGAAAGAGAAACATTAGAAGTGAGAACGTGGTTCTAAAATGCGCAGTTCCTCTTGTCAAAAGAAAATCAAGAACGCACGTTTCCTGGTGCAGCTTTGCTCACAAGAGCCAGATGATGGATGGCACACCGCTGTACTGCAGTGGATGAAGATCTGACAGGGAAGAAAGAGGCTCAAGTCACAGAATCCACAAGTAGTAAATGTACAAATGTTCAAGTAAAGGGGGCATACGGTTTCCTGCAGAGCAGCCAGCGAGGCTGGATCTACAAATGTGAACATCTTCACAACAAAGCGCTTGTAATGGGTTGGGAATTGAAGACCAGATGATCCAGTAACTGGAACCAGTGTGGTCAGATAGCGGTCATCCTGGTAAGGGCATCTGAAGACGAAAGAGAAGGTTAGGAAGGGTCTCCCAGCAGACTAACGGACAAAGACTGGCTGTACACTCACCCGTCGATCAGAAGGTCCCACTGGGGGAGACTGAGTGGACTTGGGGTTGAAGTCGCCCAACAATGTCCCAGCATCAGGACAATGTTGGGGTCAGTCCTCTCCATAATGTGCACCTTAACATACACAGGCTCTCGCAGGACTTTTGTGATGGGATAATCAGAGTCACTGTAGTAGGACGTGTAGGCCTCATCCCCTGAGGAACAACACTGGGGATTAACCAGACTACAGTTTGAAAGGCTTTAGGCAGACACAGGACAAGACCTTACCTTCAGCACAGCCTTTGGTGACACATTGGCCATTGGCCAGTCTGAGCTCCACCCTGAGAGGTCCAGGAGCAGCTACTGGTGGAGGTGGAGGAACAGAGTTGACTTCCACAACCAGAGCTTCCACAGTCGTTCCTGAATATCTACACTGGAAGAGAAACCTGGACAACACCCAGCGAGCTTGTAGCATTTATCAGGGATTAATGTTCACACAAAGCCATGGATCACCTACTCAAAATGACTGTCCCTTGTGATGGAACCATACGGTCCAATCCCCACTTCATACGATGAGGTCATTCGGTTTTCATACACCACATATCCTCCATCCTCCTGTGAATAGGATCAGTGTCAGCATCCAGTCCATCATGAGCAATGCAGAATAAGACCAGTAGCAGCTTCTCACCATCACGCTCGTGCCACATGCGGTCACAGGGAACTGGTATATAGCAAAGGAAGGTGTGGACCCCACAGGAGCACAGGGTGGGTCATTTCCACCCAGTAGATGAACTGAATCCAGACTCAGTCGAGGCAGAGTAACGTCTCTAGACACCACTACCACAAACTGACCATCTCTAATACACTGGACAGTCACTAGAACGAGGTACAAGAGCAGATTAAAGTGCAGGGAATCGGTTTAACACGAACAGAAGAAGATTGAGAACACTTACCTGCCCTCCCATAGAAACACTGCTGTCCATTAAAGCAGCAGTCGATAGCTTCACACTCAGCACCACTGATCCCAGGTAGACCACATTGGACCTGCTCAGAATCATCTACAGCACATTTATCAAGGGGCTCTGCCTGCACTACTGGCTTCTGAAACTGCTGTTTAACTGGCTTCTGAAGCGGAAACTGCTGGCTAGTTAGCTGTTGAACTGGCTTCTGAAGCGGAAACTGCTGGCTAGTTAGCTGTTGAACTGGCTTCTGAACTGGAAACTGCTGGCTAGTGAGCGGTTGAACTGGCTTCTGAACTGGAAACTGCTGGCTAGTGAGCGGTTGAACTGGCTTCTGAAGCGGAAACTGCTGGCTAGTTAGCGGTTGAACCGGCTTCTGAAGCTGAAACTGCTGGCTAGTTAGCTGTTGAACTGGCTTCTGAACTGGAAACTGCTGGCTAGTTAGCTGTTGAACTGGCTTCTGAAGCGAAAACTGCTGGCTAGTTAGCGGTTGAACTGGCTTCTGAAGCGGAAACTGCTGGCTAGTTAGCGGTTGAACTGGCTTCTGAAGCGGAAACTGCTGGCTAGTTAGCTGTTGAACTGGCTTCTGAAGTGGAAACTGCTGGCTAGTTAGCTGTTGAACTGGCTTCTGAAGTGGAAACTGCTGGCTAGTTAGCTGTTGAACTGGCTTCTGAAGCGGAAACTGCTGGCTAGTTAGCTGTTGAACTGGCTTCTGAAGCGGAAACTGCTGGACAGTTAGCTGTTGAACTGGCTTCTGAACTGGAAACTGCTGGCTAGTTAGCTGTTGAACTGGCTTCTGAAGCGGAAACTGCTGGCTAGTTAGCTGTTGAACTGGCTTCTGAACTGGAAACTGCTGGCTAGTTAGCTGTTGAACTGGCTTCTGAACTGGAAACTGCTGGCTAGTTAGCTGTTGAACTGGCTTCTGAACTGGAAACTGCTGGCTAGTTAGCTGTTGAATTGGCTTCTGAACTGGAAACTGCTGGTCAGTTTGCTGAATCATCAGAGCCTGAGCATCCTGAAGCGATTTTCTCCACTGTGGAACAGCATGACAGAAAGCACAGACCATCAAAATCTGAACCAAACACAAAATTCCAGCCATTGTTAAACAGCTAAACACAAAGTGGAAATACTGCCATTTAGTCTTTTTGTATTCTACAATTTTCAGCTAATTATCGATAGTCCCTCCCTCTTCATTAACAACTGGGTGATTCTCATTGGATCTCAAGATTCAACGCTTATAACAGCAACACAGAGGCTGCGTCCACATCTTCATTGACAACTCTCTCAAGCCTCGCTCACTCGGATACTAAACAGTCTTTCCAAATTTTTACCTTCGTCTGATACAGGCTCAAGCATATCAGGTTGGATGCCTTATCTCTCCATCGTTCACGCTGGACAGAAGATCCGCTCTCTGAAACAGCCAATCAGAGCAGAGCTCAACATTATTGTTCATGACCCTTCCAAATAATTCTAGGGACAAATCCCAGGGTTGTAAATGGGCATGTAAAACTGTTTCTGGAGAATTTTTGCCCATACCCAAGCCACGTACCTTCTATGTAAATACTGTATCATTTAAAATATTGTATCAATGCATTCTATGGCACCTTTAACTGGGATTATGAACTCAAATTTTGGCTGGAAGCAATAGTTTGAATCTGAATTTGAATTTCTCAACGATTAATTTGTTTCTTATAAACACTTAGCCTTTCCCTTCACAAGACAGTAATTGATGTTAATTATTTGTGGATTATATTGATATTTATATCAGTTCTTTGGACTTCCATTCTGATGCCACCCATTCACTGCAGAGGATTCATTGGGGAGCAAGTGATGCAATTCTATATTTTTCCAAATCTTTTTCAATAATGAACTAAAAACTCCTTAAAAATATATATATATTTTTAATGAATATTTTATATTATTTGAGTCATATCAGAGGCTTTTTTAATGACATTCATTGTCTATCATAGACACACTGTCAAGCTTTAATTGTAAAATTGTGAGTAAGTGTAGATGAAAATCTCAGGACCTTATCAAACCTTCCATTGGCTAATGACATTCCAGAACGTTCTGATTTGTTAATTACAGGTCCAGAGGAGAATCAAAGGTAATCAATCAAGCTGAAAGAGGAGGAGCCGCTTAAATTCAAAGCTGTATTTAATGGACAAAGACAAGCACTGGTGGGTATTGTGTTAATGTTTGTCAGGGTGGGTCTTTTGCAGTGTGTGTTTGTGCTGGTTGTGATTGTGCCACTGAAGCCTTTGGATTGGAGGTTTCCCACTGTTCCAGCAGGACTTGTTTAGCAATGGCGAACTGATCCAGCCATCTGGTTTGACTTTAGGAGGATGTCCTGTTGTTGGTTTGGTCTCAGGCTCAAAGGTGCTCTTTGAGAATGATCTGCAGGTCTGCAACCGTGTTGATGGTAAGAGCTGTTAAGTGTTACTAGACTTATTGAACCCTACTAAAACTCTGTTCTTGTTTTGGTATCAATGGTTCCCTGAGTCTAAAACATTCATGGAATGGTTCTTTTATGGTGGGAAAAACTCTTAATAACCGATAACTCTGGTAACTAAGTGTTATGACATGACTTGCTAAGATGCCTCTTGGAATGGGTTCTTTTTGTTGAATCCTACAGATGACCAAGGTTGAGCTTGTCTACACCTTTGCCTACACCCCTGAGCTGTTTGCTGGCACTCCAATTACCCTCTGTGACTTTTGGCATAGCTGGAGGTGGTGGAACTGGAAGCCAATTTAATTGGTTACTACTTGAATGGCAGGTTTCAAAACATCAGCAATGATGCCTTGAAGCCTTGGGTACCTTAAGCTCATGATGGGTTTGTGCAGTTTCTCTCAGCCTTCTGAACGTGGCTGTGCCTATGCTGTTCTTTTCGCTTGCAGATGACTGGTCTCATGAGAGGCCTTCAGACACTTACTTCCTGGGTGATGTCATTAATGTTGAGGCATCTGTGAAGATATACAACCTCGTCCCTCTGCGTGTGGTTGTGGACCGCTGTGTGGCCACCAAAGACCGTACAAAAACATGGGCGTAGTGTCAGTGACATCACCCGTAGACTCCTGAAGTGTTTTTGAAGCCTAAAGTGTAGAACGGGCCATCGCCATCTTGGCAGCATGTCACCTCGCGACTCTCCCGGACAATCAAATGTCAATCTAGTTGCTGAAGCCACACCCACCTAGCACAACGGCAGTGTCAGCACCGGCAATCCACCTGTCATTCAAGTGGCTACGCCCCCAATTATGCAGAAATTTAAGTCCTATTATAACTTAAAGGGTGGAGTTATAAAAAAAAAAAATCACCCCTCTCACAGTTGTCATGAAGGGCAAAATTAGCTATTTAGACCAAAAAAATTTTGCACCAGGCTGTAAACATGTTTTTTTTTTTTCTCCCTGCTGTAAAGTTGGGCATTTTAACATGGGGAGTCTGAGACTGACTCCCTTTTGCGGCTGGACTCAAGTGGCCAGTCGATGAATTGCAGGTTTAGTCACTTCCTTATTGGCCTCACGAGAGTGAGCGAGAGGTTGGGGCTCGGTGGCGACCCGAGTACCTGATGTGAATGCCCTTCTGAGATACTTGTTCATTGATCATGGGTGTGTTCATGTCACCAGATGCTGCAGAGGTGGTTAATTCCCGCGTTTGCTCTTATAACCACTTTGTCCCTGACAACTTTTTACTCCTTAGATGTCTAGTGGATGCCAAGGTCACTGCTTCCAGACCTCTCCCATTTGCTTTGATTTGTGACCCCTTACCTGTGGTGTCTCTTGAGGATCAGAACGTGTGTTCTGAAGGCCACTCTCGCTTCGGTCCCATTACTTTTGGTCCCTTAAAAAGTGGGATGTACATATACAAACTGTTGTAATTCCTACACCGTTCACCTGATTTGGATGTAAACACCCTCAAATTAAAGCTGAAAGTCTGCAGTTAAAGCACATCTTGTTCGTTTCATTTCAAATCCATTGTGATGGTGTATAGAGCCAAAAAGATTAGAATTGTGTCGATGTCCCAATATTTATGGACCTGACTGTATAGTTAACTAATTGTGCAAGTAGTAAAATACAAATGCGAACTGAGGAACAAAAAAAAAAAAAAAAAAAAAAAAAAAAGTTTTAAACATCAAGTTCCACTTGCTTTGCCTCACAGTGCTTTGGTCCACTGCCTGCTCCCCTTTTACCTCACCACCACCGACACACACATAGTCCGGTGCGAGAAAACGCGTTTTAGTTGTGGAACTCCATAAGTCAAGCTTACTTGATTGACCTTAAACATCGGATGACGTGATTTTCTCTTTAATATAGATTATGCCAAATCACTAATAAGTGGGGTCCAAAAAATATTGTGTACCAATTTACTTTCGTCACCGATGTAGTCTGCGCTGTTAGGGAGTATAACAGGCGTTTACCTAGCTTTAACGTCTTACACACACCCATAGTGTACGCATATACAAGTGTTGTACGTTAGACTAGACTAGTGCGGGTGCGCATTTAGATTTTCCCGCGTTCACTATGATTTAGTCGGTTTCAGTGGTGGCTCGTCGGGTGAGGGAGGGGAGGCACAGTTTCCCCTAAATTTTGAGGTGAATTTGAGGAAGACTTAAATGTTAATAAAATTCAATATTCCTTTCAGTTCATGTCTCAGAATGTATACATTTTGTTTGTAATTTCACAGTTGTAATACCATTACATGAAAGCTCCTCTTTTCTATTGTGATTGTGCCGAATCTGCTGATGTAATTACAATAGCTAAGTAAGAGAAGGGGAGGCCAGGGGAACCAATCAGCATTGAGTGCTGAATTTCAGCACTAAGAAAAGTAACATCATAGAGGCTAGCCTCTCTTCTGGAATATCAACCTACCATATACAGACGTAAATTACGTGGTATTAGTTTGAACCGGTTTTTATACGGTCTATAGTTTGAACGTCTCCCAGAAAAGCTAGGCTAATGGTTTACCAAGTATTTATAAGGAGTAGCGATATTGAATACATTCTTTATGGGTCCTGACTAAAAGCTGCCAAAAAGCCATTTTAAAGTGGTTAAGCAAATAATAGGCAGGGATCCCCAGACCAATACAATTAGTTTGCCTCCTCGATTTTAAAATTCACGAGCCACCACTGGTCAGTTTATTTCATTTAATAGTTAATCTAATATAACATCATACGAAGAGTGCAGTTGTTCTCCAGATATTAGCATAACAAATGTGATTTTTTTTAAAAATTGAATAAACAAGTTATTACGTGCATTTTAGGCACCACATTGCCCGTTTTAGCCCTTTCACCAACAAAAACAAAAGTTGAAAACTAAGCTACAGCAGTAAAAGCGCCAATTGAGTTTTTGAAAAAACACACCGAGTTGGTGTTGCCGAACTGAATGAATCCACTCCCCCCCCCCCCCCCCCCCCCAGTCTTTCGCACCTATACCAATCTCACTATACAGTTGTGAGGGTGTATGCCTTCATTTTGCTAGTCATGGCAAACGTCTTTATATATGCATGTTTTAAATTGTAACTGAAGCAACAACATTGCTATTAAATGTGCTTTATAAATTAATGAAAGTTGAAGTTCAAATGCCATTGCATTTTGGTGGCTTGATTGTGTAAACCACTTCAAAAAACACTGACAAACCTTCTTCAAAACAATGTTGCAATTTAGTCAGCTTTTTCATTGAACCAAAAAGAAACTTGAAGGATAATAGAACGGTCTCCATGCAATAGCAAGGCTTTCCTCCCTGTACACATATCCTGAAGTAAAATTTTGCCTGTTTTTTTGGTGTCCCCTTCAAAATTTGCTCGTGAGAAATGTTATGTTTATTGTCCCTCCAACATTTAGATGATTTTCGATCCTGGTTTAACAAACCAAATAAAATTGAGAACACTTACCTGCCCTCCCATAGAAACACTGCCGTCCATTAAAGCAGCAGTTGATAGCTTCACACTCAGCACCACTGATCCCAGGTAGACCACATTGGATCTGCTCAGAATCAGCTACAGCACATTTATCAAGGGGCTCTGCCTGCACTACTGGCTTCTGAAACTGCTGTTTAACTGGCTTCTGAAGCGGAAACTGCTGGCTAGTTAGCTGTTGAACTGGCTTCTGAAGTGGAAACTGCTGGCTAGTTAGCTGTTGAACTGGCTTCTGAAGCGGAAACTGCTGGCTAGTTAGCTGTTGAACTGGCTTCTGAAGCGGAAACTGCTGGCTAGTTAGCTGTTGAACTGGCTTCTGAAGCGGAAACTGCTGGCTAGTTAGCTGTTGAACTGGCTTCTGAACTGGAAACTGCTGGCTAGTTAGCTGTTGAACTGGCTTCTGAACTGGAAACTGCTGGCTAGTTAGCTGTTGAACTGGCTTCTGAACTGGAAACTGCTGGTCAGTTTGCTGAATCATCAGAGCTTGAGCATCCTGAAGCGATTTTCTCCACTGTGGAACAGCATGACAGAAAGCACAGACCACCAAAATCTGAACCAAACACAAAATTCTAGCCATTGTTGAACAGCTAAACACAAAGTGGAGATACTGCCATTTAGTCTTTTTGTATTCTACAAATTTCAGCTAATTAACGATAGTCCCTCCCTCTTCATTAACAACTGGGTGATTCTCATTGGATCTCAAGATTCAACGCTTATAACAGCAACACAGAGGCTGCGTCCACATCTTCATTGACAACTCTCTCAAGCCTCGCTCACTCGGATGCTAAACATTCTTTCCAAATTTTTATCTTCGTCTGATACAGGCTCAAGCATATCAGGTTGGATGCCTTATCTCTCCATCGTTCACGCTGGACAGAAGATCCGCTCTCTGAAACAGCCAATCAGAGCAGGGCTCAACATTATTGTTCATGACCCTTCCAAATAATTCTAGGGACAAATCCCAGGGTTGTAAATGGGCATGTAAAACTGTTTCTGGAGAATTTCTGCCCATACCCAAGCCACGTACCTTCTATGTAGATATTATTTAAAATATTGTATCAATGCATTCTATGGCACCTTTAACTGGGATTATGAACTCAAATTTTGGTTGGAAGCAATTGTTTGAATCTGAATTTGAATTTCTCAACGATTAATTTGTTTCTTATAAACACATTGCCTTTCCCTTCACAAGACAGTAATTGATGTTAATTATTTGTGGATTATTTTGATATTTATATCAGTTCTTTGGACTTCCATTCTGATGCCACCCATTCACTGCAGAGGATTCATTGGGGAGCAAGTGATGTAATTCTATATTTTTCCAAATCTTTTGCAATAATGAACTAAAAACTCCTTACAAAAATGACATGCATTGTTTTATGCATTTTTTTTTTTTTTCATTTTTTAATGACATGCATTGTCTATCATAGACACACTGTCAAACTTTAATTGTAAAATTGTGAGTAAGTGTAGATGAAAATCTCAGGTCCTTATCAAGCCTTCCATTGGCTAATGACATTCCAGAACGTTCTGATTTGTTAATTACAGGTCCAGAGGAGAATCAAAGGTAATCAATCAAGCTGAAAGAGGAGGAGCCGCTTAAATTCAAAGCTGTATTTAATGGACAAAGACAAGCACTGGTGGGTATTGTGTTAATGTTTTTCAGGATGGGTCTTTTGCAGTGTGTGTTAGTGCTGGTTGTGCTTGTGGTGTTTGATCTGAAGAATATTTTAGAAGTCTGAATCCAGTCAAAGTCCAATAAGCATCAATTATATCCAGCTTCCAGCTTAGTTCAAATGCTAACTTGTGCAGTGACGTAAAAGGCTATAAATAGCATATTTTTACAACAGTAAAATACCAAATCCCACATGTGATCGCAAAAGGAGGTTATTACAAACACTCGGTCAGGATATAAAGTGAGTTTTGAGTAAAATGTACTAATAATTTCATAAACAGTCTTATGTAGCTTAATGCTAACGTTAGCTCTAATGCAGCTACATAGCAGGTGCAGTTCTTCTTCATAATGCATTTTTTCAAAGGTTGTAAAAAAAATGTGTTGTATTTTTATAGTAAGGCTTTGGATAATAGTGGTTTAAATGTATACTGGAATTGAAGCGATGTGGCTTGGTAAACCTTGAAATACCAGAACAAAGGCTAATAGTAGCGGAATACAAACAAAAGAATAATGATAAATGAAGAATGAGGATTTTGTGTCATACCTGGCCGATGTGTGAAAGGCTCGTTTCGTAAGAACAATAGAATCATGAATGGGGCAGTTTTGCGGGTCCAAACATGAGATAATCACATTCCAGGAGTCATAAACCAATTTTATTAGCCTTTCATGAGCCTTCTCTAAAAACACACATGACGTGTTCTTAGAAAAGGTTTCATAAAATTCACACTTTGTGAGATTATATTCTGAAATATCAAAATGAAGTATTAGTAAACTTGTGGCTTTAGCTTCATTATGCATCTAAAATCATATTCTACATAATTTTTAATACACTTAAATATGTTTTTAACATTTTTATTTACATGTTTGAGCTTACAGGTAGGTTCTCCGTTCTCTCGACCTAGCTGTGGCTATCCATGGTGGTCAGTGATTGGTCCATCTGGGGACGTGGGCATACTTATTCCTGGTCACTACGTTATCCTCACTGGTGACATTTCACACGTGTTTCAGAGCATGGCCACACAGAGGTGTTCCTAATTCCTTCTGGGAACTAGGGTTATATACGTAATCTAGTGAGGTTCTTCATTGTTGGTTCCATCAAAAATCTTTAACATCTATGGAATGTTTACTTTGCAATAAAGGTTCTTTATCGTGAAAATCGCAAAAAAAAGTCCTTCAGACTAAGTAAAACATTATTCTTTTCACTGAAAGTTTCTTTTGGGAATCGAAAATTGTTCTTCTATACTTGGTATCAAAGTGAAAATCCACTTTAAGAACCTTTATTTTTTCATTAAAAGTGTACAGTACCCTACAGTCCTATGCTGATGTATTTTGGACCTACACACCTGAGAAGCTAAGAGCGCATGAGCATAAACATGACCTGAATAACAGACGTAGACCAAAAGCCACAAAAACTAAATTAAAAGCCTAATAAAAATAATTTATGAAAAAAAAAAAAAACAGACAAAAGTGTGTGTGTGTGTGTGTGTGGCCGGAGAGTGATGGAAGAGTAATCAGAGAACTGCTGCTGTAGCAGAGCGAGATATATCAAGTGGGCAGTTCATTACCTCGAGTGCTTGGCTCCTACAGCAGAAAGTGCAGTAAATACAGAGATATTGATTATAGCCTGAGAAGGAAAATCCACACGTACAGAATGTGATGGGATGAACATGTGTCTCTGTGGGTTTATGAACTTAAAATAGATTATTTGACTAATAAAGACACTGTACTGTACATACTGTGTGTGTGTGTGATTACAGTAATGAATGTACAGCAGCAGTGATCAGAGAACAGTCTTTGAAATCTGCATTTAAGGAGTAAACTGTTCCAGAGACACAAAGTAAATGATATAAATAACTCTCTCTGAAAGTGAAAACACTGAAGTGTACTTCATATTTATTAAAGTCCAGCACTCTCTGCTCTATTATCGTGTTAATCTGCTATATCTTCTCACCTGTCTGATCATGATTAAAGCTCTCATCAGCATCTGAGATGGATGGATCTGTTAGACCTTTATCAGGTTTTAAAGATCGCTAATGAAACACACTGATGGACCGATGGTGCTCACGAAGAGCAGACTCCTAACACTTCGTCAAACAAACCCTTAATGATGTATTCATTCACTTGTACTAGCTGCCTAGAAATATAATCAATTTCACAACATCTTTTCATTTGAAATAATTCAATCACTTGCATAAATGTAAATTTATGTTGCATATTCTCTTTTGATCATTGTGGTTCATATGTGTAGTATTTTGGGAAGTAGTTTCTTGAAATGGTAAAGAAGTGACATTATGTTAGATTTCTGTGTCTAATGTAGAGAAGTGTGTTTAGTGTTTTGCAAAAAAGTGTGAGTCTGAGAATGTGCTTATAGTTGTGCAGACCTGGGCGGAGGTTTCACTAGCTGTGTGTTATTTTAAATTTTAGTGTGTAAGCAATCGTAAAACAAACTGTAATATCATGGCAAAGGTGTTTGCAAATGTTTGGTTTTGAGATGTGTTTGGGATATTTTTATTTTTGGAAGAGATGTGAGACATTTTGCATTTTGTGTGCAGTTCTTGGATTTGTGTAAAGCAAAGTTTTGAAAATGTAAGCAGTTGCAAAAAGCTGTAAACTCCCTTCAAAAAACTCCAGTTTAATTTCATATAACTTATAAAAGGCTGAAAGTGCTTAACTTACTTTGATGTGTTTAATGCAAAAACATGCCGTGAGTTACTGATTATATCAGTTTTATACAGCTAAGCAAATTTCTAGTTTCTTTATTTTTAAAGCTAGCCTCTGAAATCACATTAACACAGATTACTAAAATGAAAATTATTTTACACATATATTGCAAGTAAATTTCACAAAAAGTAACACAATGAATGAAAAAATAATCCAATAATCTTTCAAACTTCTTCAGAAGTCTGATCATCAAAGGCTGGATGAATGAGGATGCAAGGCTGTGTTTAATTACCCATGCTGTCTGAGGATGCCTCAATCACACATAACTCACTGACGGCAATCCAATCTTCCTCTTTATTAAAGAAGATGCCATATATTCAGCTGACATCGTAAAGAAGAGGCTCTTTCTCTACACACTCATTCTGTACGCCAGGACGTGTCTTCTGAGTTGCATGTGATTCTCTCTCACACTTTCTGTGTTGCTTTAGTGCTTCGTTCAAATCAGCATGCAAAAGTGAACCTTAATATCATAATGACTGGGATCTTTTAAATGACATGAGATTGTACCGTACACAGTTATCAGCCATGCGAAATGTCAAGTGTATATGGAATTAAACACACATTCACACTCACACGCATAAACACACACTTAAATTCTAGGATTGACAAAATTGATTATAAAAATGATTATATTTTATAGCCGTATTGATATATAATCACAAAGGGTTTTGAGTCTTTGCTCAATCATGGAGCCGAGACGTGTTGGTGGATCATGAACAGAACATTAAAATGCACACGGGTTGATCTGAAATTCATTAGAAAAGCATGTGACATTTGAACCACAACAGTCTATGAGTTTCTGAGAATGTTTTTAACTTATATACATACAACACGTATATAAAAGAGACGTGAGGTCAGTGAGAATAGAGAATGAGAGAATAATATCACAGAAGGTCAACCTTCATATTATACTTGATTGAGGTCTGAAGAACCACTTACATCAGCGTCCAAAACTCTGGAAGGTCTTGGCTCCTTTAAATGTCACCCGAATGCACAATGTGTCCGAACCAAACACTAGAATATATGAATGAATGTAGCAGCTGTTGTAGCCTGTGAAGTACAACAATAATCTGTGACTGATTCACATTTCACCATTGCAACAGTGCTCAAGAGTAAGAAAAGGTTTCCACAAACATACAGTGAATGTGCAAATAAAGTCTGTCTTATTCCTTGACAAATGCATATATGTATATATTGTATGTACTGTACATATATACATATGTGATCTTCATGTACATATGCATGTGATGACAGCCCATGTTCTCCTCTTCTCTCTCTTCTGTTTCTTTAAGGAGTCTGTGTTTGCTCCTTCATCCTCTCCACATGCAGATGAGATGGAGCCACAGCTTTTACGTCTGATTGCCTCTTGTCTCACATCTGTCTTCAGCAGAGTCATAGACCAGGTTAAAGGCTGTTTGCTCAACTTGGAAGTGAATAGACATTATTCTGTTTAATACAGCACACAGACTGACTCGCTATTGCTTTTCTTGATGACCTCTCTTGGATCTGGGCAGCGTTCACAGATCTGTCACGGGTCGCTCCCCACCCACCCCGTATTTCTCCTCTCATATTACCAACAGGACCAGGATGACGCTTGGGGGGTTGTGTGACGAGCATCCCGAAGCTTCATCAGCATCACCCCAAAAACAACACATAAATGTTTGGTTCTCTCTGATATATTCTACATTTTTTTGCACATTATGCTTATTTATCATTACTATAACGTTATTTATTTGGCTAAAATAGACAAGGTTTTGTCGGAACTGCACAAAAAAAAAAAAAAAAAAAAAGTAAATACATAAAATAAATAGATATAATAACCTTTAGTGTTATTATAACAGAGGTGTAAAATACTTGAGTAGTTTTACTTGATTACTGTACTATTTTGGGGGATTTGTACTTTACTCAACTACAATTTAAACTGACTACTTTTACTTTTACTTGATTACATTTCTGAAGAAAAAAAACAGTTCTTTTTACTCCTTACAATTGTATTTCATCTTGAAAAGTACATTTTATTTTTATTTAACTTTATTTTATTTTTATGCACATTAAATATGGTAAACAGAAGCTCAAATGTGTGTGCCTGACATGAGAACTAATAATCACTGTTTTCATGCATCAAACACACACATTTCTACTTCAGGTAAATGTCTGGCTCCGAAAGTTCACCATCAAATCTGAAGAAGCATACTGAAGAAGCAAAGTTGTGATCCAAAAAAAATCATTAATAGTTCTGTTTTGATAGAGCCATTAGATATGTGATATATATAGCTGAATGCACAAAATTTAGTGTAAATAAAATCAGTGATGAGAATTTAAATACAATTAATATTTTTGTGAGATTTGTTTTATTTATTAAATGTTATAAACCTCCCAAAAGGTGTTTAAATAAACATTATATGCTTAATAAATTGTAATTCATGTTTAGTGATGTTCTTACAGGTGGTGGATAAGTTGTATTTACAATATGTCATTATATGAAACATTAGGAATTAGGACTGTCAGTGAATATTTTTTTATCTTAATAACTGCATTATTTTCTTATTAATTATCTAATTAGCCACAAAATTATTTATCAATATTTGCTAAGAAAAAAACTCTAAATGCCCCAAATAAACATATACAATTGTATTGTCCTTTTAGACAGTGACTTTGAATAGACAACACAAATAAAGTGGCCTTTAAAAACGCTGACGTTGTATGTTTTAATTCTAAGACTCTCCTCATTAATTCAACACATTCTTGTATTCTGTCTGGAGTATATTTCTCGCCTCTCCGTCACATCTTGCTCTTCACAGGGATAGTTCACCCAAAAAGGACAATTCTCTCACCATTTACTGAAGCTCTGTCATCCCAGAAGTTCATGACTTTCTTTCTTCACATGAAAAAGATGTTTAGTTCATATAATGCAAGGGGACAGGAGCACTTCAGAAACCACACACACTGAACATGACGGTCAAGATTAAAATATCGGTATTTGAATTTTTCTTCACTTAAGAAGAAATAATCTGTATTTGTTTCACTTAAGCAGACAGAGATTCATTAACAGGGGTTGCATGAGTTACTCTCATATTCTCTGTGTGTATAGTTTTTGAAGTGTCATTTTCGGATGTCCCATACACTTTCATTATAAAAAGATAATTTGTTTTTTTTTTCCAAGTCATATAGGATGGCATGAGGGTGGAAATGGAGTTCTTATTTTAATCCCTTTCCTGTATTTTTCTACCCGCTGGGTTTCATTTTAATTGTTGTTGTGGAGCTAAATATACATGTTTGACCAGTGCCATTGCATTTTTTAATTATCTCCCTTTAACCATTCTTTTGTATTGTCTGTCAGAAAAAAAGTACTTCTACTTTTTTAATACTCGAGTACAATTTAAAATGGTACTTTTTTACTTTTACTCAAGTTTGTTTGTTTTAATTGAGTAAAGTTTTACTGAGTACTTGTACTTTCACTTGAGGAAAATTGTTTGAGTACTTTTTCGTACTAGATCGGTGTTTTGAATGAGTGGGTTGGAGCAAATGATTGATCTATCTATCTACGTATTATCTTGTGTTGTTTTCTGTCTTGTCTACAGTCACACCACCAGAATTGTTTATTTATTTTATTTAATGAACAGTTTATTTAACATCAAATACAGTGTATTTTATTCTGAGTTTACAATTTGTTTGCAGCTAAGTGACTCAGATAGAGCTGAAAATGGTTGATGTGGTGTCTAGCAGCAGCTAGTGGAACATTTTAGAACTGACTTCAAATGATCTCCAGAATATCAGAGATGGACTGAGCTATTTGTTATTATTTCATTGTAATTATTTATAAAACTAAACTTAGGTGGTCACCAGACAGTTTGGTGCTGCACACACACACACACAAACACACACACACACACTCTGTACATTCTCTCTGCATTAGTGGGTTCATTTACACTAAAGTCCAGTGTTTTTCGCTGGATCTTTGTGCTTGTCTGCTCTCAGGATGTGTGTGGCTCTCACAGACCGGTTTATTCACATCTACCCTCACCTGCAGATTTAGCTGTATATAAAAATAAAAAACTTCCCATTCACAGTCCTCTTGTGCACTCAAAAACAAAACTAATTCAACCTCAATCTTTGATCTCTAAATGCATTAACAGTCAGCGCCGCTGTACAGAGCCCCACACATGACATGAAGGAAAATAATAGTAGGTTAAATCATGTGCTCGATTTACTAATGCGTTCCCTCACTGTACTAAAATGTGCACACGATTACTATTGCGTTCCCTCGGTTTAATTTAATTCAATTAAATTCAAGTGTATTTGTGAAGCGCTTTTTACAATACAAATCATTACAAAGCAACTTTACAGAAAATTACGTTTCTACAATATTTAGTAGTAGCTTATAAGTGGTGACTGTCGGTTTGTGCATGTATGAAGATCGAGGGCATCCTGACCAGTTGCATCACAGTCTGGTATGGGAACTGCTCAGTGGCTGACCGCAAGGCACTGCAGAGGGTGGTGAAAACTGCCCAGCGCATCACAGGGACACCACTTCCTGTTCGTGAGGACACTGTCTACGTCGAGCTCGCAGCATTCTCAAGGACTCCTCTCACCCTGACCACAGACTGTTTATCCTCCTGCCTCCGGGAGGCGGTTCAGGAGCCTCCGGACAAGGACCAGCAGACTCAGGAACAGCTTTTTCCCTACAGCTGTCTCCTTGCTGAACTCTGACCTCTGACACCCCTCAACACCCCCCACACCACACACACAGACTCATCCCCCTCTTCAAAACTACATCTGACTGATTTATTTATTTATTTACAACAAGCAAAAAAAAAAAAAAAAAAAAAAAAAAAACAGTAACTTATTACTTGCACTACTGCCTGTTCATCCAGGAACACTGAACAATCCATTTGCACACTGAAATATTTTCTATGCACTTTACTGTCCATTGCAATAGTGTAATTATGTTCATAGTTCTGCCTATAGTGTACATACACTTTACATAATCCACCTGTATAGTATGTTCATAGCACACCTATCTGTATATCATGATAACAGTATTTAAAATCTGTACATTATGTTCATAATACTTATCTGTATAATTCTTGTAAATATTGTAGACCTTGTATAGTCTGTACTTCTTGCACTTCTGGTTAGATGCTAACTGCATTTTGTTGCCTTGTACCTACATGTGCAGTGACAATAAAGTTGAATCTAATCTAATCTAATCTGGAATGCTAACAGCTGGGGGTCCACTAGCCAATGGCGGCGCCCAGGGGTGCTTCAAAAAATATATAAAACACTGCCCCCCCATAGACAGTAAAAGAAATGGACACAGCGACCCCATTGGAACTCAATTGAGACAAATGAAGCCCAGTTTTAGCGTTTTTTAGCACTTCCGTTTCTGACGCGCAGACTCAAACGAAGCTTGACGACGTCAGCAACCTGTCTGCCAGATGTAAATCTTCTAGTAGCTGTGCGTGCAAACTCTCATCGTTAATCTTGCAGAGACGGCGAGCTTGAGCGGGGAGTTCTTTGTCGTGAGTGAGCAGGAGTAAGTATTCTGATTAATTATTTTGTATAGTATTTTAAAATGTAACGCCAGTACGCCATATTAAGTTAATTGCCTGCGAGCTTCTCCTCCTGTCTGTACGGTAATGCGACAGAGAGCCGAGTGGTTATGACGCATTCGTTAGCCTATTTTTTACAAAAACTGTTTATACGGGGCCATAATGTAACATAGAAGGTAATGGAGCCCTTTATACATTGTCGTGTATATTTAGAAATAAATAATGGACAAACAGAGTCTTTAAACGCCTCAGATGTAAAGTTATTCGCTGTAAAAGTGACGCCAAAATGAATGGGAGTCAATGGGAATGCTAACGCAAGTGAAGTTTTGCTAAAAGATGGCAGCCCCCACCCGACTTCAACTTCCGGTCGAGTTCCTTGCCCCTTGTGCCCCCCTGGCGGTGCCGCGCTGCCAAGATGGCGACGGCACGCTCCGCCCACTTTTGGTTTAAAAAAACCCTTAATTTCTAGGCTTATATATATATATATATATATATATATATATATGTCTATGTCAAAAATTATCTTCGGAAAATATGACAGTCTATGTGGTGTGACGTGATATCGCGGGCGCGGTGCATGCTGGGACAGCGGGTCCTCCACGCGCGCCTCCATCTTTAAACCCCAGAGAAAAACAGCTTCCGCTCAGCTGTACACGCACATCCTGCGCTCACATCCACATTTATGACACAATAACTCGAGATCTGCGCTTTGAATCGACATAACAGTGCATTTGAGACCAGAGGAGCTCACGGGAGCCGCGTTCGCTAAACTAAGAGCTTTAATTCTGCGTTGACATCCAGAAAACAGAGGAACAGATCGCAAGTGCGCATCTCTTGTTCTTCTTCTTTTGTCCATCTCTCTCTCCGGTTTCTCTTCTCTCGGAGATGAGTGGAGGAAGATGTCGGTTTCGGGACTGAAGGCCGAGCTGAAGTTTCTGGAGTCTATTTTTGATCCGAACCACGAGCGCTTCAGGATCCTCGACTGGAAACCGGACGAGCTGAGCTGCCAGTTTAACATCGGAGACCAGCTGCTGATCATCCACTGCAACCTCACGGTACACACACACACACACACACCCCATAAGAGCCCCTCTAAACACAAGGCTGTCTGATACACAGCCGCGCTCGGGCCGCGTGTCAGTCCCTCAGTAGGCAGCACACTAGGTTTGGAGTCAGCAGGAGAAGTGTTCACCTGATCACTAATGTTACTAATCTCTGAGCTGACTCGATCTGTTCACAGTTAATGTCACTGACAGGGTCAGTCTGTGGAGGGTGAGGTGGATATAAAGTAGTGCGCACTTAGTAGTGTCCATTACTGACCCAGTTGCGTTGTCTTGTTTCGGTGTTTGTTGTCTTAATTTCCGGATGCCATTTTCTGTTGCGTGAGAGCGACGCTGACGTCACATTGCAAACCTAGTGTGCACACTATTTAGACCGCATACGATCCTGGGACCTTCATCTTAGACTTTAAAAACAGTTTGTACAGGTGCTGTTCATATAATCAGAATATCATCAAAAAGTTGATTTATTTCAGTAATTCAATTCAAAAAGTGAATCCTGTATATTATATTCATTCATTACACACAGACTGATATATTTCAAATGTGTATTTCTCTTAGTTTTGATGATAATAACTGACAACTAAGGAAAATCTCTAATTTAGTATCTCAGAAAATTAGAATATTGTGAAAAGGTTCAGTATTGAAGACACCTGGTGCCACACTCTAATCAGCTCATTAACTCAAAACACCTGCACAGCCTTTAAATGCTCTCTCAGTCTAGTTCTGTAGGTAAAATATAATTTGGAAAATGTTTTTCCTTCTGTCACATATTTTATTGTATTGCTTTTTTTAATGTTGTATAACATTACTATATATAATGTAATGTATATATTACTGAAACACACTTGGTTTTGGACTTAGTGCATGCTGTCCAATTTAAAAACAAACAGTTCACCCAGAAATTAAAATGTTCTCTCGCTCTCAGTTCATCTGAGATCAGGATGAGTTTGTTCTTCATCAGGTTTGTAGAAATGTAGCATTGCATCAGTGTCTCATCAATGGATGCTCTGCAGTGAATGGGTGCCGTCAGAATGAGAGTCCGGCCGCAGCTCAGGATCAGATCAGTTTGTATAGATCTGAATATGTCTGTATGATCTTATGGAAGAAGACAGCGAATGCTTCACGGAGGGTGAAAGCAGAGTAGTTTTTCATGTTCGGGTGACTGTGACTGGTCCGGTGCTCTGAGGTCACTGAGGGGTCGTCTCTGGTGTTTCAGGAGTCGTACCCGCTGACGCCGCCCATCTGGTTCGTGGAGTCTGATGACCCGGGTCTGACCGCAGTGCTGGAGCGGCTGGAGGAGGTCAGGAGGGGCAGCACACTGGTAACGGCTCTTCTCCCTCTCCCTGACATCGCATTCGACAATAGCCTGAAATATACTACTACTGCTAATCAAAATCATGATATATATATAAAATGTTATTTATTTATTTTTTTATTAATATGATACAACCTTGGTATTTTTTTTAAATCCATGTTTTAATTCCGAACTTATTTGGCACGCAGAAATGTGATTTAACATTCTAATTCGCCACTCAACATTTTAATTACAATTTAAAAGATTGTAAGTTGTACAATAAGTTCCCCAGTTCGGAATCCCCAAATCCAGAAAAAATATTCAAATGAATAACACAGAATTTAGGGGAAATCAGGTGTGTTTCACCGGCTCCTAAATGAAAAGGAGTTTTATTGTCAACAAACAATATATCTTTTCATCTGTTCTCCAGGTTTCTCTCTTTAAAAACAAGCTTTCTTTAATTTATTTACTGCTCAAGAAACATTTCTGATTATTATCAGTGTTGAACACAGTTGTGCTGCACAATATTTCTGTGGAAACTGATACAGTGTGTGTGTGTGTGTGTGTGTGTGTGTGTGTTGCAGCTCCTGCAGCAGCTGAAGAGGCTGATCTGTGATCTGTGTCGCCTCTATAATCTCCCTCAGCACCCGGATGTGGAGATGCTTGACCAGCCTCTTCCTGCAGGACCGCTTCACCAGGACAGGAAGGTGAACCGCCCCGTCACACATCAGACTCACATTATACAACTGCAGGATTGTTTTCCAAAACTCGACTCTTATTTTTGGTTCATTTTGGGGTATCAATGAATTAACTGGAAACCGAACACTTCTTCATGAATGCTTACAACACTGTTTTAATTCATGAACGCTTTGGAGAACAGACCTAAGGTTGGTCTCTTTTTAAATCAAAAGAGCAGATTATTGCTTAAAAAACAATCATATAAAAAATTATAAAATGCTTCATGTTAAATGCATTATATAGGTCTCATCCAAACATTCAAGATGACTATAAACACTTGTACTGCAGAATGTATGGTAGGTTTAAGTCTGGGCACTGGTACTAAACTAGTTGCTACTAAACTAAACTAGTTGGTTTAACACGGATGTTTCTCTCGTAGCATGGGACGACAGACGAGGTGACCTCAGAGGAGGAGGAGGAAGAGGAGATGGGAGAGGTGCATGTCTGCTTCCCTCACCTCATTCATGTCTTCTGTGAGCTGCTGAGCATCTCTCTTTACCTGTGTGTGTGTGTGTGTGTGTGTGTGTGTCAGCAGGACATCGATCTGGAGCACTACGAGATGAAGGAGGAGCCGGTGGATGGGAAGAAGTCTGAGGATGATGGGATTGAGAAGGAGAACCTGGCCGTCCTGGAGAAGATCCGCAGGAGCCAGAGACAGGACCACTTGAACGTAAGTGCTCACTCGGTAAGAGCCTTTCCTTCAGTTTGGGGTCAGACGGGGTCAGATACAGGCGCTTGTCTCGGTCTGATGAGATGAGGGTGGTGCAGACGTTCAGTTGTCTTGTCAGATGTTGTGTTCAGTGTTCAGGAATACACACTACTCGTCTTCTGGTGGATTTCAATCTAAATGTTTGTTTGTTTGTGTTGCATAACAGTTTTCTGTAGTGACATTAAATGCATAAAAAACCTGACGGTTCAATACTTGCCTTGATGTTAAAGTCACGGTTCGTTGTGGTTCTGGTACAGCAGGAGGAAAATAAACATTAAAAATGCTTCTTCTTTTTTAAATAATTTAATTAAAAAGTGGTTTACTGCACAGATCTCTCTTTCTTTAAATAAATTAAATTAGGAAAACTATTTTCCTCGGGATAAAAACCTACAACAGATTGCTTGTTAATCTCGTTTTGTGCTATATTATCACCAAATATTGGATTTGATATTTTGTTTTCTTTCAGTTAGCGTTATGTCTGTTTTTAGATCTGATTGTTCTCAGTGTTTGAGCTAAATTTATCCACAAACAATGCTTTTTCACTCAAAACTGAAGTGCAGAAGCTCAGATCAAAGTTGATCAGAGGATTTAATTAAAGAACAGATTTGGTGAAATATGGCATAATGAGAGCAGTTTTTAAAAAGGCCAGTCAGTTTTGACGGGGAACAGGATTATTACTGATTTGAAACTGTTTCAGCCGAGAATGAGGAACTGTGAGGGGTTTTACTGAAATGCATGTTCACACATTCTGTGTTTTGTTTCTGTGTGGAGTTGTGTGTTGTGACTGACGGGGTGTGTTCTGTCGGGTCCTGTAGGGCGCTGTGTCTGGATCTGTCCAGGCGTCGGATCGCCTCATGAAGGAGCTCCGGGAGATCTACCGCTCTCAGAGCTATAAGAACGGTGAGAGGGTGTGGCCGTGTGTGGGCGTGTCTCTGTTTGGGGGGCGTGGCTATGTGTGGGTGTGGCCATGTGTGGGTGTGGCCATGTGTGGGCGTGGCTCTGACCTCTTCTCCTTCCAGGCATCTACTCCGTGGAGCTGGTGAACGACAGCCTGTACGAGTGGCACGTCAAGATCAGGACGTAAGGGCACTTCCTCTGGGTTTGAGTCTGAGGGCTGGTGAGGTTTCAGAAAGCTGAAGGTGTGTGTGTGTGTGTGTTCAGTGTGGATCCAGACAGTCCTTTACACAGTGACCTGCAGGTGCTGAAGGAAAAGGAAGGGATGGACTACATCCTCCTCAGCTTCTCCTACAAAGTGAGTTACCTGGAGCTGCTCGGACCAGACCTGCAGGAATTATCCACACCGTTTAATAATAATCTAACATTTTTAGTTTTTATATGCATATATAAGAGTGTGTTCTGGTCTGTGTGCAGGATAACTTCCCCTTCGATCCTCCGTTTGCGCGTGTGGTTTCTCCGGTCCTCTCTGGAGGGTAAGACTTCTGAGGCTTTTCTTTATGTTAGGAGTGTTGTGTTGAGATATATTCTTTATATATTCTCTCATGTGCATGCAGAAGCATTTCTTCACACTAATGCATGCTTATTTGTTCATTATATTGTGTTGTTTCAGGTATGTTCTCGGCGGAGGAGCTCTGTGTATGGAGCTGCTCACTAAACAGGTGTGTTTGTGTTCGGCCAGGTATTAAGACGTTAAATGTGTAATGTTTTCACACTGCATGCTGGTTAATGCTGATGTGTTGAAGTGTGTCGAGGCCTGATCTCGTCTCGTGTGTGTGTGTGTGTGTGTGTGTTCTCAGGGATGGAGCAGTGCCTATTCCATCGAGTCTGTCATCATGCAGATCAACGCCACTTTAGTCAAAGGAAAAGCGAGAGTGCAGTTTGGAGCCAATAAGGTGAGCGCTGTGCTCGTGTTTGTCTGGTGGAGAAGCAAGTAGCTGATTAGATTTAAATGTGACTTTAATTGCTCGCTGGAGACCGTACGGTGTTGACACACACTTGTCCTGTCCTCAGAATCAGTACAGTCTGGCCAGAGCACAGCAGTCCTATAAATCACTGGTGCAGATCCACGAAAAGAACGGTAAGAACTTCACAGCCGATGAATCAGGAATCATGTTTATATACTTCCATTTTAATATCATAAACCGTTCTTGTATCTCGTAACGCAAGGTTTTCCTGAGATCATCTGATTTAACCAGTTAGGGATTATTCCCAAAGACTCGTTTGTGAGCTTAAACACCGTTAGGGATGCACCGATATGAATATTTTGTCCAATACGATAAAAACAATGATTCTTTAAATATGAAAGCCGATAACCGATGTGTTGGCCGTCAGTTTTTGCTTTCACTATCATGGTGAAAGACGTTCACTGGCATAAGTTTGACTTATACCCACTATAGCTTAACCAAACACATTCTATATGAGATAAATCTGATTTATATGCATAAAATAAACACTATTACAATGTACAAATGCACAAAAGACTGTAAATGCACAGACAAACTTAACCGTGCTAGTCATGTGTGAATCCATTGTAGATGCGCTCTTCACTTAACAACGCACTAAAACACATTGTTACATTATTGTACAGTTGCTAATGATCTCATTATAATATGACAGACTTGCCCTGCATGCTGCAGTTCACTGCATTTTCCTTTTCAAAGTAATTCCAATAATATTTCAAGCAATTAAAAACCATCATGGTGAACAGCACTTATCTGAAGTGTCTCTGCAGGAAATAATGCATTATTTTAAGATTTTGGCCAAATTCTCTCATCGGTTCGATACCGATAACAGAAAACGTAACATTTATCGGCCGATATCGATATGGTATATCATCCCCAAAGACCGTTAAATCATTTAGAAGTGTAGTTTTATTTCCTGTTGACCGATTTCTGAAAAGCCTTTAGTTCATAATACATAGTTAATTAGGTGACTTGCCCATTTTTGCGTCCATTTCTTAATCCTCAACACATTCAGGTCTGTTCAGATTGGGAAAACGTGCATAAAAAATACTTTAAAAAGTGTGTAGGTTTATTAATGCTTTAAGACAATCAGAATGCACAATACACAGGTTTTATTTTTTTTCTTTTACAATTTTTTTTTGTAAACATGTAACCATTTATATATATATAATTTTATATTAAGTTTTTAGTTCTGAAAAACAACACAATTATAATAAAGCACTGGCCCCACTTCATACACTTGACTGACAGATATGATGTATAGCAACACACACACATATATATATATATATATATATATTTATTTGCGTAGCATGGTAAAAACATTCAAAAGTTAGTATTTTTGTAATATAATCATTAATAAAAAGTTGTAAAAGAACATTGTTACATAACAGTTCTTTAGGTTCTAACAGACCCGTCATGCAAAAAATAGAGAAAACTGATTTTAAATGCATTCTGAGGGTTAAGAAGTGAATCCTGTGTGTGTGTGTGTGTGAGAGAGAGAGAGAGAGAGAGAGAGAGAGAGAGAGAGAGAGAGAGAGAGAGAGAGAGAGAGAGAGAGAGAGAGAGAGAGAGAGAGAGAGAGAGAGAGAGAGAGAGAGAGAGAGAGAGAGAGAGAGAGAGAGAGAGAGAGAGAGAGAGAGAGAGAGAGAGAGAGAGAGAGAGAGAGAGAGAGTGTGTGTGTGTGTGTGTGTGTGTGTGTGTGTGTGTTCTTTGTGCATCTGAGCTCGTGCTGTTGTGACATGTATTGGCTCTGTCTGGATGAAGTCTCCGGAGTGAGTGTTTTCTGTATAAATGTGTGTGTGTGTGTGTGTTTCACAGGCTGGTACACACCGCCCAAAGAGGACGGCTAGAGCACAGCGTCCACTCTTGGAGCGATCCTCTTCAGATGGACATCTCTCTGTCACTGCTTCTCTCCCCTCATCCCTGGTTTCATCCTCACACTCTTCGACTCGTTCTCCTCATCTCAGACGATCTGCTCACACACAGCTGACTCTCACAGGATCACACACAGATGATGAAAGACGTGATGTGTTCCTCTCAGTCCTGTAACCCATCTCTCTCCTGGCCAGCAGAACCGTCTGGACCTGTAGAACTGTGTTTCCTGTGTTCATTGAAGCCCCTGCAGTCTCCGAGTGAAGCTGAGAGAGCAATAATGCCTTAAACAGGAAGTGAATGCGTCTGCAGTTTTTCTGTTCAATCCCACATCGTTGGAGTCGATCTGATGGCCCTGGTTTTGTGTTCATGTCCTTCAGATCGCTCGACTCTATTCATGTTCTCTTCTCTTTCTCCTTTGAATCAGTTTTAGTCTAAAAGGCGCTGTCTCCTTCATAATCATTCGGGCCGATGTGAACCGCTGTTTAATTTCAGTGAGTGACAGAATAAATGCAGCAGTCTGACATCAAGCCATAGTTTGAGTTCATGGATGTTCGTCCGGCTCCCAGTGTCTGATTCCAGATCTGTTTCTCTTCTCTTGCGCGGTTCGTTCGTTCGTTCGTATGGTGGCGTGTCTGATGGAGAGGCGGGAGGCTTCAATGTGTTCTGCAATCAGCATGCTTCGGTTTTACTGCATTTTTCCCCATTGTAAGTGTAATTTTGACCATGTACAGTACAATTTGTAAACTTGCATCAAGTTTATAAATAAAGAATTTTAAGAAATACATGAGTGTCATTAATTGTTTAAGTGAAAACAAGTTTTATATGGGTTTTAATGTTTAGTCATAATTGTAAACATTTTTGTTGCTCAGAAAAACATAGAATGTAGGAATTTTTTATTTTTCAGGCATTTGTGAGGAAAGGTGAAAAATAAACCAAACATAAATGCATATTCCCAATGCTTTAATTTTGTGTAATACTTGAAATTTAACATTAGATTATTTTGATATAATATTTTTAATTGGATTTTAATTAAAATGTTTTCATAATTGTATATGCAGTGTTATTTTTTATTTATTATATTTTCTTTAAGTTGTGTGTGTGTGTGTGTATATATATATATATATATATATATATATATATATATATATATATATATATATATATATATATATAATGCATACATTTACAAAAAATGTAAATATATGATTATATTAGTTAATGGTAGCAGCTCTGTTGTGCGCGTTTATTTTTGCATGTCTTGTTTTCTTTCTTCAAGGTATGCCAGAACCATCCTAGTGACTCGATTGCACAATAAATGAAAGATTTGGTGCTTGTTTCTCTATTATGACACTTTACATGCTTCACATGAAATGCAGCTTGATTTACTGTTGCATGTTTAAGATCAGAATCGCATGTTTGTCTGATGACTGCTGGGAATGCATTAGTTTAGTGCTTCCAGTGTGCATCAGATGTGTGTCCAGCAGGTGGCGCCATCAGCTCAGGAAAAACCCCCTTACTATTAATATCTGAAATGATATTTCTGTAAAGCGACTATCATCCGGTGTAGCAGAGGTTCATATAACACAACATCTCGTCAGACTTAGAACAAGAATCAGTAGTTTCATTAAAAGACTAAAGATCACTGTTCAGGCCCAAAATATATAATCTCATGTTAAATCTGTGCCAGTCTTTGCTAATATCTTGCTATTCATTTGTCAGCAATAGGTGTTTAATAAATTAGAATGTAATAAAAATTAGAATGATCACTTAAGTTTGTATATTTAAATACACAAGTATTTTGCTTCATGTTTTCAGAAATATATCTGTTACCGCTGAATGATGATGGGACATTATTTCACCCATATTTTGACTAAAGTTATCTGAAACATTAAAGGAGACAGATGTGTTTTCTCTGTTATTTTTAGGGTAATGACAAGCTGAATATAAAACCATACTCTATATCTATGGAATATCTTTCTCTGGACAGTGTCAGTAAATGGCTTCGCTCCAGTAAAAGTTTAACCAGCTGATCTTACTTTAATGTTTAATCAGTGAATGTCTTCTGTGTTTAATATGTTTAGTATTCTCAGTCTGTGATTTCCTCTCAGAGTTCATACGCTGACAGAAACAAGACAAGGCCATGAATTAGTGAAGATCCCCATGAATTCATCAACACTGACATCTTTCAGCTTCTGGTCTCTAGAAAAACAATCAGCTCATACACAAATACTGAACAATGCAGCGAGTGCCTGAAGCAAAACTGATTACAATATGAACTATAAAATATGAAAGCTAAATCAGATGCAGTATAAATGTTAAAAACAACTAAATAAAAAAGCAATGAAGTTTAAAAATACTTCATTGTAAAGTATTAGTGTTTAACCCTTCTGAAAAATAGTGCACTTTATAACACCCTTTTAAAACACTTAGAATAACATACACAAAATAATGCATAGACAGGCAATATATAATATTTGCAATCCAGAGTCTTTGTATGTTATTTAGTTATACACAATTAAAAGTTATTATAGTTTAAATGTGTATTAAAAACAATCAGCTGAACTTTAGTGTTTTGACTGACTTCACTTTATTTTAAAGGGGGGGTGAAATGCTATTTCATGCATACTGAGTTTTTTACACTGTTAAAGAGTTGGATTCCCATGCTAAACATGGACAAAGTTTCAAAAATTAAGTTGTACGTTTGAAGGAGTATTTTTGTTCCAAAAAAACCTCTTCCGGTTTGTCACAAGTTTCGGAAAGTTTTTTTCGAGTATAGCTCTGTGTGACGTTAGATGGAGGGGAATTTCCTTATATGGGTCCTGAGGCACTTCTGCCGGAAGAGCGCGCTCCCGTATAGCAGAGCACTGAGAGCACAACAGACTTCACTGATCAGAGCGAGAGCGTCGAGAAATGTCATAAAAATGGAGTGTATTTTTGGTTGCCAGGGCAAGACAACCCTGCACAGATTACCAAAAGAGAAACAGCATTAAGGGACCAGTGGATGGAGTTTATTTTTACAGAGCATCAACGGAGTTGTGCAAGTGTTTGTGTTTGTTCCCTGTATTTCTAAAATGCTTGTTTTACAAACAAGGCCCAGTTTGATGCCAGATTTGCACATCATTTATTTCTTAAGGATGATGCAGTCCCAACGAAAAAGGGTCACAATCGTGTGTTGGAACCGCAGGCGGTGAGTAAAACTGCTTCAGATATCTCTGTGTTGTTAACTTAGCTATCAGCGCGTAAGCACATCAAGTAAACAATATGCGATGTTGTCATCAAACTGCACTTTCCACATGTACAGCTTGCTCTTGTTAAATTTCAGCCTCTGGATCTGTGTCACAGCTTCCAAACGCTCTCAACTCTTTAGCTCCGCCCACACGTCACGCCTCTAGGCGCTCGTGTTTTTCCGGGAAAAATCGGTACAGACTATCTTTCTCTTATAAATATAATAAAAATAAAGACTTTTTGGAGTTATGAAGGATGCAGTACTACTCTATAGGTACTCAAGATTAACAGGAGATTGAGTGAAAATGAGCATTTCACCCCCACTTTAAGGTGTCCTTGTTTACAGTCTACATGCACTTACTGTATGATTAGGCTTTGGCTCAGAGTTACTTGCATGTAATTATGCATAATTAATTGTCATTTTAATAGTAAGTGCATGCAACGTGTAATAGGGACACCTTAAAATAAAGTGTTACCTCATCTTCTCTTTTCACTTTATTTTATTGTCTTTGAAATTTGGTTCAAGTTACTGCCGAATGCAATCAGCTAAAACTTTAATTAACTGTAATTAAACATTTGCAATGTATTGCATTTAAAATAGATAAACGTTAAGTGTAATATCAAATAACACACAAGAGTTGAAATAATAATCAAGTGCTTTCCATGTGTTCATGTTAGTCAACACACCAAGTGAACTTCTGTAAAACTGGTCAAAAGCATGATTTAAAACTTTTAGTTTGAACGCTTGACATCTTTTACAGAGACACTTTGTAAAACTCTACTGAAGTGTGTAATGCACACTTATTTTTCACGAGGATGTCCAAACAGCCCGAGGTGTTGGTCGGTGGTTGTATAATTGGCCCATATTGGCTGTCTGGATGGGTTATTACCCAGCATCCCCTGCAGGTTATGCTAATGAGCGGCCGTCTCATAAGTAGGCTATCTATATGCAGAGGCTCCTGTAATGGATCTGCTCATTTATTACTGTTAATGTGTTAATGTTCACTGATGAGGAGGGGAAGAGATGAAGACACAGATATTTCCACAGATTAGCAGAGCTTTTAGACGCGCAGCAGATTTCATGACGGATTGTTGTCATTCTCGTTCAATATCTGCGGTCACACACACACACACACACACACACACACACACACACATCCAGCAGGCCGTTTCTGAGCACTTCTGCGGTTCCTTCACCTTGCTGTTGATCCCGGATATCAGCCCATTTCCCCTGAAACCAGAGATGCATCGTGGGTAATAAAGGTTTGTGGAGTGCATCAGTGTAAACCTGATCCAGTGACCTCTCAGACATGACTCTGAGTCGCTCCGAGCCGCTGTGGACAGAGACGTCCAGCGGGAAATAAACACCAAATCTTTAGTGATCCAGAGGTTTTCTAATATACACACTGAGACAGAGATCTGTTTCCTCATTCGTCTCAGTGATGACACACTCGGCAGAACACAACCAGAGCATTTTAGATTCATCACCATTAGACAGTATGATTCAGTATGACCTGGTGACCTCCAGTCATGTGTAATAATTGTGTGACCGTAATCCCGTGAGAATCGTACAGGTCTGTAATCTGTAAAGTAAAATTTCCCCCGCAAAACACCTACCATATTTCACCAAACACAGAGGTCTTGGGATAATATTAGTCCCGTGCGAATCGACATCTCTTTGATTTGGAGGGTCGTATATCAATTTCAGAGGTTTTTGATTCCTGTGCTCCTTTTTACCCATCTTTCGTGAAGAATGTAGCTGTGTTGGAGTGTTTGACCGTGTTTTGGGTGCTGTCCTCATATCGCTGCTTCATGCAATTTACAGAAAAAGAAAAGGTTTTGAGGTTAATGTGCCACAAATAAATCCAGCATAAAGCTTGAGCTAATATTTTAACCTGCTGAAATCTAAACACAGTGCACGAGACTATATTACTTTCCTTCTGACCATATAACGGGACTCTCAAAGTCTTGACATCCAGGTATCTGGGAGATAAATCAGTAAAATCACAGGCTTCTCTTATCCCATGTGAATGCACTACAGGAAACTCAGATGTGGGGGGTAACTTCAACATCACACGAGGTCCCCATAATAATACCAATCCTGTTCACCTGTGTCTTGTTAGTGATCCTCCTGTGTGTTTGGTTCTAGACTTTCCTGTGTTTCCTCGTCCTGTGTTAGAGTTGAGTTCTTCTGTGTGGACTAATTAAACACTCTTTACGTTCATCAGCAACATCAACATTTTGTCTTCACATTTCGGTAACTTTTAAAAATGTTCGTGAAAGCTGTGAGAACATTAGGTGTGAGGTCTTAAATAAAAGATCAGTAGAAACGCAGGCAGATCTTTGGTCTGCATCTCTGTAGATGTTTGCATGTGTTTGGAAGTGTCTGTGTGTGTGAGCTTTAATAATACACATGATGTGTGTGAGTGTGTGTGTGTGTGTGTGTGTGTGTGTGTGTGTGTAGAAGAGCTCTGGTCTGAGTGATGTCCTGATTGATGATCCTGCTGCACACGGACTTCATTTCTCAGCAGATGCTTCTGGGCAAGTCTATTTGAAAGCATAATTCATACCTGTGTGGAAATTAGGTGTCAGCTCTGAGAAAACTAATAGAAGATATGGCACAAGTGAAAGTGAGGCAGGAGTCTTCATCTATTACGATGAAGGCCTGTGAATGAATATAGAGCATTTCTGCATCAGCGTGATTATGAAGTAAAGGTGAATGAGTCTGGACACATCGCCAGGAATCACATCATAGATATATATATGTGTGTGTGTGTTTCAATGTGTTTATATATATATATATATATATATATATATATATATATATATATATATATATTTCTATCCATCTACTCTATCTTACTCTCAATGCATCACTACCGTATTAAAAAAAAGAGAGAGAGAGAAATTAATTTCTCCAGTGGATTGCGTCGTGCATTACAGCAGATGAACACGTGTCCTCTTCTGAGTAAACTCTGTAGACTGACATGTTTTCTAGAGACTGTGGTATATTTCTTGTGCGTATGGTTCAGTTTTGATCATGTTTTCCTGAAGGTTTGGTCTCCTCCAGTGTCTCTCGTGAGCTCCAGATGCTGGTCTTCATTAAGAGACAGCAGATCTCTTCATCAGTCTCCTCTCTGTCCGTCTGATTACACAGATCGAGGAGGTCCTGCAGCTTCATCCCATTCTCATTTCCTCTCGCTTGCTTCCCTGTTGGTGTCATTATCTTCTCTTCCATTAACCCTTTACAGTGTCAGCATCAAGACATGGTCCATACGCCTTTACATTCAGCTCTGTTATGATAGCTTTATGAGAGGAATGTTGAAAAGATGCGTCATGCCAAACAGATGTATTCACACAGCACACATTTCCATGTTTTTGTGTTTGCTGTATGTTAGCACAGCGATTGAGTGCTGATTACCAGATTAGTTTAGATCTGTTCAAACGCTGCTTGATCTGTGCAGATTTCTCTCCTGATTCAGTTAAAGGTTAAATCATCTTAATGCTGGATGTGTTTCAGGTTTTGTCTTCTCCAGATGTTCACTGATGGACTGGAGTGCTGTGGATTATTGTGATGTTTTTATCAGACTCTCATTCTGACGGCACCCATTCACTTCAGAGCATCCATTGCTGAGACACTGATGCAGTGCTACATTTCTACAAACCTGATGAAGAAACACACTCATCCTGATCTTTAACGGTCAGCTAGTTTTCATTTCTGTTTGAACTATTCCTTTCAAATTTGTATTCATCATCTTCATTATACGTTGTTTTTCTGCAGCCACTAGTGGTCCTAAACAAAACTGAGTAGTAAATACAAGTAGACAAGTGCTCAAGTGTAAAGATAGGTGTGAGTATTGGAACAGAACCGCTGTCTTGAGTCATTGAATCATCTACTCAACTGATTCATTCAGGACCTGAATCAGAGTCTGGTTTGTCTGTCGTTATATAAAGAGATATCACAGAATCACTCTGCCTCCTTATTACTCCAGTAACCTCTCACAAATATGTCGGATGTTGTGAAATAGATGTCTGCTGATCAGCGCTGGTTAGTGAAATCCTCACAGCATACTAATGACCATCTACTCACACTGTATATTGTTCACATGTCGCTCTGAGGACTCGTCCTGCGGGTGGACGGACGGCTGTGTAAAATTGATTATCCTCTTCACAGTGCAGTCTTAAAAGTCACTTTGGGATTAGCAGCACGCTCTCACAGCCCTGACTCTAAATTGATTATAAAAATGCCAGAGTTTGTGAGAGGCACACGGCTTTAACTGCGGCTCTGAAGCTCTCTCTCTCTCTCTCTCTCTCTCTCTGGAGGGAAGACGTGGTTAAGAGAGTTTAGACAGCGCTGGACTGTTTCACTCACTCATTGATTGTGCTCCTGATCTGCTTAATGCAGCGGTGGCTCGTGGAGAGAAACAGCTGCTGATGGGAACGACAATGCTGAGAGTTTCTCTGTACAGAGCTTGAGCTGAGACTCACAGGGAGAGTCAAACATGCTTTTAATCTCTGTAGAATAAACAGATCGTGACCTACTCTAAATCACAATCTGAGGCATTCATAAATATATAAATACAGAAGCAATGCAAAGTGGTTTCAGATTTTTTTTTTGTTATGAAGGTCATATTAAAACTGTCTTGGAAACTTTTTTTTTTTTCATTCCTTATGTATTTATTGTTCCATTATTTGCTAGATTTTATTGATTTATCAAGCCTTCAAGATTTAAAATCTTATGAAAATCATTCTGAGAATATATATATATAAAACCCTAACCCTATATATTTTGGTGTCAGTTTTTTTTTCTTTTCTTTTTTTTATATATATATATATATAAATTAATATTTTATTCTACAAGAGTATGCAAAACTGATGTATATATATATATATATATATATATATATATATATATATATATATATATATATATATATATATATAGTTACAGTAAAAACTATTATAACAATTGGCATAAAAGATTTCTATTTCAAATAAGTGCTGGGTTTTTAAACATTTTATTCAGTGAAGAATCTGATGTATCAGTTTCCTCTAAAAAAATATTGTGCAGCACGACTGTGTTCAACATTGATAATAATCAGAAATGTTTCTTGAGCAGTAAATCATCATATTATTCTGATTTCTGAAGATCATGTGACACTGAAAACTGGAGGAATGATGCTGAAAATACAGCGGAGCATCACAGAAATACATTACACTTTAAGATTTAAATTCAGTTTTAAACTGGAATAATATTTCACAGTATAAAGTTTTTTCTCTCTCTGTTTGTGTATGTGTGTTTAGGTTATATGGAAAGAGCAATGTGTAATTATATTTTATCATATTATGGCTCAGAGAATGACTCATCACACTCTGTCCAGTCCAGCCAAACACTGACTGATGCACACACATCAAATCATTTCATCCAGTTTTTCTTGTGTTGAACTGTTTACACTGTTGCTTTTAAAGAAGCTATGAAGAGAAAGAAGAGGATAACTGAGCACCGGTGGTTTGTGTGGAGAGACGTGTAGGGAAGACAGGAAGATGATGGAGGAGGAAGATGTAATAAAATACTCATATATCTCACACAGCATTCGATTGTACTCTGGAAATGTCAGTGACACAACATAATGAGAGAGGCACTAAACAAGATGTCACGCGTGCAAGACTAATTACAGATGGGAGACGTGAACAAACCAATTCATTAAATCAAACTGGACTTCACAATGCTGATTTATGAGAGAAATCAGCCTCGGCTTCCAAACACTGTTGAAAAATACAGTTATGCAGCATTTCAACACACCAAACCACTAGAATAATTGCTGGACAAAGCATCTTATTACTGGAAAAGCACTATTTATGTTATGTTATGTTTCCATGTACCTAAGAAGACCTGGCAAACTATTGACCAAACCAGTCTGAGATTGAAGACAGTTACCTGAAATGATGTGAAAAACAACAAATCTGACTCTTTAGTGGACCGAAATCCTACTGATATGTCACTTGAATAATAATCTGGAACAAGGTGTCTAAAAATATAATATTACGGCAAAGGTGTTTCCAACGCAAGACAAATGTTTGTGATCTTTTGAATGCAGTGCTTCATTTTGCATTTTGTGTGTGCAGTTCTTCGACAAGTGTATAATGCGTTGAAAAAAGAGGCAAAGTTTTTAAAATGTAAGCATAAAAAACAAAAAATTGATACCATCTGCAAAACAATTCAGTTTTGTCCAGTTTTATACCTGTGAGAAATGCTGCCGCAAAATCATATTATACCATAAAAGTGACTTCTTTTTTGTTAGACTATTTCAAGTCTCAGTAGATTTATGTAATGTACGTGTAAATATAATTAATGCAAATGTAAGTTTAACGCATTAGAAAGAAAAATCTCTGCCATAAATCTACATAAAAGCACAGCATTCAGACATGATTTCTCATCATTGGACAAAAAAAAAGCTTGTTACTGGAAAAACTTTACTATTTCATCCAAAAATGTCATGTTATATCAATATATGTTGGAAAGCACAGCCTGTTACTGGAAATGTTAGACACTGAAAAGTATTATCTTAGTGCATCGGTTGATCCTGACAGTTGCGTCCACTGCATCCTTCAGACTCAACATTTATGAATATTACGAGGTATGAGACATTCTCAGACCTTTTCTTACCCTTCGGACCACAGTAACACACACAGACGCACCTCTGGTGATTCTCTGATTCTGATGTTGATCTGAATTTCATCTCTCCATCAACACCGGTGACCTTTAGTGAGGAGGAAGCAGGTGTATTGACTGAACAGCATATAATCCTGAGTCAACACCATTTCCCAGCCCTCCATCACATCTATTTACCCAGTAAAAGCTTGCTTGGGCCGGCCTGTTTACCTCCATCCCTCCACACACAAACACAGCCGTCCATGTGAATCAGCAGATCTCGCTCCTTTGTTTCTCAGAGCATCAGTGCAGTTAAAGCACACGTCTTTGAGCGTCTGCTTTGAAACAGACCGCAGAAGTATTGATTCTCTGCAGTGTGGAGGTCTGCTCGCTTTATGTGGAGGTCTGAATGGGGCTGTAAGTCTCTGGCAGGTTTACCTTCTTCCATAGACAGTAATATTGCTTTCCTGCACCCGCTGTTCGCTTCAGTTTCCTGTTTCTGCTGTTTAATCGCAGTATTAGCAGCTCAGTCTCATAAAAAATGCGTAGAAATAGTACGCCAAATAAAAAAACTAAAATTGTGGTATTGATATGCAAAAATTTACTTCGGCATGCATATGATATGCAGTTTTCTCGTGCATACAATACAAAATCTGTCGCTGTACAAATGTTGCACAGTTTTCAAATGCATATGATATAAAAATGGTTGCAAACGATACAAAATTTGTCGCCGTGCATATGATGCACAGTTTTCTTGTGCATATGATAGATATGAAATGTGTAGCCATGCATATAATATGCAGTTCTCACGTAAATTTGATAAGAAATTTGTTGCGTACAATACAAACTTTGTCACTGTACATATATGATGCAAAGTTTTTCTTGTGCATGCAATACTAAATTTGTCGCTGTGCATATAAATGTATGCATTTCACAGACGCTTTTATAGTGCATTCAGGCTATCAATTTTTACCTATCATGTGTTCCCGGGGAATCGAACCCCCAACCTTCGCTTGATAATGCAGAACAGCTCGAAATATCAAAGACAATTTTGAATATAACTCTGAAAGAAGAAAGTCATATAAACATAGTATGACTTGAGGGTGAGTCATTTATGGGTTCATTTCATTTTTGGGTGAACTTACCCTTCAGATGGACTTCAGTAATTCTTTATATGCAGTTTCATAATTACATCTATTGTTTTCAAAATGTGGTTTAAGTTACTACTGAATGCACTGACAAGCATTTATGATGTAAGATAATGTAATTTCTATTCAAAATTGCATCATGTATTCAAACAGATTTGTAATGAACTGCAATTGATTTCATATGCATTGATAAAAACTTAAAATGTACTTTAAAGTAAAGATTTGGTTACACCTTGTTTTAAGGTGTTCTTGTTACAGTGTAATTACACATTTAAGTTCTGAGTAATAATAATCAACTACATATACTTACTATACTGTTAGGATTAAGATTAGGGTTTGGCTTAGGGTTACTTGCATGTAATTATGCTTAATTTATTGTTATTATAACAGTAAGTATGTGTAATGTAACAAGGGCATCTTAAAATAAAGTGTTACCAAAAATTTTAATTTGACAGTGAAAGTGTATTTAAGTGTTAAATTAAATTTATTTTATGGAAAGTAATTTGTTATGTTACTTTTGATTTACTTTTTAAATCTAGACAGGGCTTGCATGTTTGTTTTTAAAATACAAAAGTTCTTATTTTAAAAAGTAAAAGCATCTTTACATCAAAAGTGAAGTGAATGTGCTGGAAAGCTGAAGTAAATGTAAATTCACATCTGTACTGTAGAAAGCGCAGCTCAAACAAATCGCATGAAGGATATGACGCAGGGGAAGAAAGTCCAACATTATTCAGCCATAACACATGTCTGCTCATTAGTACGGTTGATTCGGATCAGCAGAGGTCAGTAGCAAAGACATTGTTTACAGTGTTTTACGATCACTATGACACATTTTCAATACGTCTAACAATTTTCCTTTCTCTGGCACTAGTCTTTGGTACAGATCTTCTCAAATCTCACACTTATGCTGGAGTGCACTTTTCCACACAAGATCAGCCCATGGAGGTCCTCTTTCACTGTATAATGTATGATCCAGCGATTGAAAGAACCTCAACACCTGAGTGTGTTCCCTAGATGGAATCAGAAAAACCTCAATCAGCTGTTTATCATTAGCCATGCAATAAAATAAAATACAGGAGACATATTTGTGCTTCAGTTCACAATATGAACAGCTGTTCACTTTGACTTTAACCTGTAAGTTATGTTTAGAACAAGAGAATGTTTTCTGTTCTGACATTCAGTGTGAAAGAACATGTGCCAGTAAAATTAGATTGTTTCGCTCTTGGTTGAGCTTCTGTTTAAACAGAGGTCAAGCATTTTAACATCTGTATTCATTTTGAGGAATATTGAATGTGTTTTGAGCAGGTGAGATGATTAAATACAAGTCCATATTTGAAAAAAAGTAACTCATATATTTCCTTCTCAATTAAAAAGTACTGCATTTATTTACTAGTTACTTAAAAAACCTAATCTGATTATGTAACTCACTATACTCGTACATTACAATGATTATACCTACTGTAACAATTCCTTATTTTATTAAGTTCATAGCATTTAAAGACATGGAACCAGAAAACTCTGAAGCATCTCTCTTTAGCCTTTTATTTCATTAATA
>NC_039260.1:24595200-24610553 GCF_003368295.1 Carassius auratus
CCACCCGCTGGGGAAAAGGCGGCACTCGCTCCCCAGCATCCTGACGGTGGGCTGCCTCTGCCAACTCTATCGCCTCCACGAGGTCCGTAGTGGTCGCAGGGTTCCGCATCCCCACTGTTTGCCGGTGGGTACAGGGTAGAGACACACTGGTGTCTGGAATGCAGGGAGAAGATGTTTCAATCACCACTGGGCCTCTCGCGTCCTCCGCTGCGGATGCACCCAGGGTCCGTGGTGTCCCGGCGTCGCAGTGAAGGACATCTGGGAAGATCGCGTCCTGGGTGCACCGGGTCTGTGCAGAGAAACACATGGAGTAGACGTGGTGGGACTGTTAACAGCACGCTGTATACTTACTCCGGACTTGTGAGCGTCAGCCCGGGATGATTCCAGCGCGGCTCTCCGCTCTCTCAGCTGAGCCTGCCTCTCCTCCAGGTCACGAATCTGCTTCACCACGGCCTCCAGCGTGTCTTCACCTGCAATCAAAGGTGGACATACATCTGCCATTAAAGCGAGTAACAGTGAGTAAAGCAATGGTAATGTGTGTGAATAGAGTATTAGCAATGCAAGCGGGATTTGCGGCTAGCGCTCTGGCGCAACACAGTCTCACTCTCTACTCGTCAAATGTCTGACGCATGGTCAAGTGATCTGGCGTCACTTTTTTGACGCACTGGGTATACCTTTGGCGTTATTTTTCAACGTGCAGGTTAGTCCGATAGACTTCTATAGAACTCAGCAGCGTTTAAATTTGACGTCTTGGTTCAGCACACCGCAACTACACTGAATAAATAAAAATAAATAATAGGCTACAAAAAAAATTATATATGACAGAGATCGTTTTTATCTGGCCCTCCAACTTGTTTTTAAGGGTTTAAATATTCTCGCAATCTGATATCAAAGTGATCTCTGTGCCAAAGCTTAGCGCGTTCATCAGTGGTGAGTTTAACAACACTCAACTGCAGGTAAAACAGCACTCAGCGGTGAGTTTGACCAAAGCAACGCTCAACTGCAGGGAAAACGACATAAAAAGGTGAGTTTAACAACGCTCCAAGGCGCGTGCAAGTAAGCAGTTTAACCGTTTTCTTACACACCATTCTCGCTTATCGCTTATTCATAGTTCATCATCTCTATGAAATCACGTTCAAGAAGTCTCATTCAGCACACATCGCGATACTTGCCATCAGTTTCCATGTGCCACAGGGTCGGTGAGTAGATATAATTACGCTCTTTTAATGCATGTTATAAAATGTATTCTGTCTTTATTAATCAGATAAGCGCCATATTGTTTACTCGCTGTATTATATCAGTCATCCGCGGCTGTCTTTGAGTTTCATTGCGTTTAACTAAATGAACACACCTGCTAACTAGTGTGATTAAACCCTGTCGGTCACGTGACGTGCCATAGACTTTCAATATATTCATTTCATGTCAAAGATGTAAATTTGTAGTAAAATCATGGTAACCACGACACGTACAATAGCAACAAATTAAATTTGAAGTTAAAACCCAGGAACGGGACATTTACCATGTTTTTGCCACAGTAACTGTAGTTCTACTATGGTATATTAATAATCAATACAACAATACAATAATCATCAAACTAACTTTGGTTGTACAACTGTAATGGTCGTTTTTGATGTGCTTTTATATGACAGATATCACACATTTACTGTACCATGCTTTTGATACCTTTTTATGTAAATCCAAAAAAAGTAAATAAATAAAAGGAAACATTTTTCCCTTCCTGCAGTTCATTCATATCAGTTTATATTTTAAATATTTTGCTCACAAAACATTATTAAAATTCTGTTTATAATTCTATTTTATTGTACCCCTCTCCCTTTCTTATTTTTATTATTATGTATTTTTTTTTAGCTGAAAAGATGTAAAGGAAGCAGTCATCCCTGTGGTGTTTGTGGAGAGGTATTTTTTCAGAAATGGAGAAGGCAGAAAGCTGCGGAGGCAGACATTTGCAGCAGTAAGTCTGTGTTGTTTTTACCTTTTTATCAAACTGCTGTTATAAATTGCACACCATTTGTTGTTTCTTAAACTTTTGCACTGTCCAAATACCCACACTTGCCATCTTTGCACTTGACCAATCGATTATTTATTTGACGTATTTCCTATGTTTAGGCCAAGTGTTCGAGTGAGCATGATGACCACAAGTGTGTGTCGAACTTTTCATCACCTGATGACAGTGGTTCCCAATCCTGATCCTGGAGAACCCCAGCACTGCACGGTTTTGGCGTCTCTCTTATCTGTCTTGGAGTCTTCACTGATGAGCTGATGAGTTGAATCAGGTGTGTTTGATCAGGGAGACATCTTAAATGTGCAGTGTTGGGCTTCTCCAGGACCAGGATTGGGAGCCACTGCCTTATGGGACACACTTAAGTGTTTACAGAGATTTTTAGTTTGATCATTCAACTTTGCATTTTAAAATAAATTAATTGAAAAATTATTTTCAATATCTAATTATTATTATTATTATTATTAATATTTTACATACATTGTAAAGGTTTCCGTGACCCCTTGTGAGATCTCGACAAAAGGTCTCACAATTTATTCCAAAAATTGATGCATGATGGGATACACTAAGCCTGGTATAGAGCTCCGGAGCGGTATTGGAGATAATGTGGGTTTAGTGTTCATTAAGGGCACTGCGCTTTGGCATTATTAAGACTTGCGCACTACTGATAACAGTCCTGTTAGCTTGTAATAATTTTTTTTAATATATATATATGAATATAGCTGTATAATTACACACACACATACGCACAGTAATGTATAAGATGCATGTAATGTAGTAATATTTTTCTTTCTTTCTGTCTTACAGGATTGTTTGCAGATAATGCTGTTCAAGCTCAACAGCTCTTTTAAGAGCTAACCCTCACAAACCTTCCTAAAAACTAAAAGAGCTATTACTGAGTCTCAGCAAATTTTGCCATGATCAGCTCTTCCCAGGTACATTTGTTTAAAATATTTCTGAATCAACATTTACTCATCAAATGCTCTGGTCTGAATCTTATTTTAAATTAACTTAATTATATGTTTAATGAGCAATGTTAATTGCACACAGAGTAAGATTATCTTGTTTTTCAGAAGAGAAGGAAGACCAAGGAAATGATTTGCTCATGAGGAATGAAGACGGCCATCTTGAGCCCAAACAAAGACAGAAGTCCTCTGGTATGTGTGTGTTGAAGCAATGCTGTGCAATGCTGTGTTATGTGTTACAGCACTTTATGATTTTATCTCACAGGACTGTTCATCTCAGCCGTAATTTATTCTTTCTATGTTTTTATTCTTAATAAAAAAAAAATTATATACAGCTATTACAATTAAATCATGTAGGCAAAGTGTGACCCGAATATTTTTAAACTTTAAGTAAAAAAAAAAAAAAAAAAACACCAACTGTTTGTCTTAAATAAAAGAATACAAGTTTTATGTAAGTGGTTTACATTATTTCATTGTTTCATAAATGTTGTATTATAAATTGTGGATTGATAGTTGATTGGTTTGAAGCCAGGCCTTACACTAAAACACATTTGTGAGAGAAGTCAGGAACTTTGAAGATAGATTAGAGAGGGGAAAAAAGACACATTTACTGCAACAATAGATGAATTATAGAGGCAAAAAATTCTGTCACATGCTAAGGGGTGTCTCATGAGCAAGTCCTTTGCCTTAATTCTTGCAGAATGAAATTTTTATTGCAGTATTTTAATTTGTACAGATGATCTCATCAGCCAAATGGGGGGTTTTGACCAAGTGATGCTCTTGAAAGGACTGAAAGAAGAGGATGTGGTAAATTGTCTTCAGAGAAAAAGCTTCTCAAAAGATCTTAAAACAGCTTGAAGAATGGTAAGTGTACAGTACTACAAGGGTCATAGTTGCTCACCCTGCTAAAATCACACAGAACATAAGCTGAGCTCTCTGTCAATTAAACAACTTAATCTGTATTGTGTGTTTCACTTTGACCAGGTCTGGGATCTTAGGACTGAGAGATCCTCTGGCTGAGAAAAGGCAACACCACACCAGTGCTGGATATCAACCACAAACTGTTTCCAGACACGAGAGAAGAAGAACACGATGGGGAGATGAAACCAGTTTAGATGTGATGATGGGAATCATTATTTTCTGGAACAGTATCACATGTCTTAAATGTATCACATGATCTGTATCACAGTTGACTGGATGGATTATTTTTACTTTTAAGGACATTTCATCACTCATCTGTGTGAACTGATTAATTTATGATATTAATGAATTTTTGATCCTTTATTATTTTCCTTGAACTGTGTTTGTCTTGAAGCTACTTTATCAACTTCATAGTCTATGCTTCAATAAAATTAATATGGTGAATATTGTGTGTTGAAAATTCTTGGTAAATTCATAATTTTACTAGATACTGTAGGCTACTATGGGTTTATTCTACACTTGAAAAACTACATATTAATTACCAGGATTATTTTTTGCTTAAACATTAATGACACCTGGAACAACAATACACCAGAAAGTTAGTATTGTATATATTTAATCACAAATATGCCTATATATATATATATCTATATAAAGGGATTTACTAGATGAATTATTTTGAAAAGCCATTTACTTTATAGTTACAAACACTTGAGGGATAACTGAGAATGTAGCAGGAATGATCAACATGGATCTTGTACTGCATTAAATCCAAGAGCACGCACATTACTGATGTTCAGCATCTGAGGACCCAGATAAGGGGATGAGGAGGACATTTTTACACTGATTGTTGCTAATTAGTTAATATATATAGTATTCTGAGTACTCCATGAATTATTCCTTGTGGAATAGTGAAGTATCACAATGTGTATAAATTGTCCTTGATTATTGCTTAACAGTGGGGAATAGATAATGGCATGTTGTTGCAGGTTTATCCATTATATTTATTACTGTTAACTTCAAAAATAAAATAAATAATCTATAATTTTTATTATTAAATCATTTCTTTCTAATTTTGCCATGTTTCATCAGATGGCCTCACCATGTCCTGTCAAAAGCTTTACTGCTCATGACATAAGAATAAGAAAAGGTTAGTCTGTGAAAACTGTCAGATATAAATGTGACTCAGCTCAGTTTGTTGTCCATTATGAGGAGAATACATACATGTAGGTTTTACTGCCCTTCTACCCCCAGGGGCCCAGTAGCACCCCCCGGAAGAGCCAAAAACTGTACATTTGAAATGGCTGTAAATCAGAGTCCAATTAATGAATCAAAGAGAAAACCAGAAGAATTTTTACTTATGCTATGCTGATAAAATAATGTCGGGCACAGTTTTCAGAAATAAATGGAAATGTTTCATAAAGCCATTTTAAATATTGCTCCCTCTAAAATACCAAATTTCACTCTGTCTTTCAATTATATCATAGAGGTTTACACAATGAAACTATTCATATATCCAGTTTTCCATTAAATATATTATTTATTTCATTTCGTCAATAAAACGATTTAAACTACATTACCCACAAGCCTCCGTCGTTCTATATATGGAAAGGCGAAACTAGGGGCTGTTTTTTGTAGTTCATCGAAGTTATGATTAGGGTTAGGGTTAGGATCTCGCTAAAGAGGTAATTTTCCTCAACATAGCAACCCTTAATTGTTGACTTAATATATTACTAATGTGATAATAGTAGCAAAACGTTCTTTTGTAACACGATGCGCTGTTTAGTATGGGTTAAAGGATAGTCCAACCACAGACAACCCTGCGATGACAAGGGACATTGACAGCCAATGATATCAAAGCTGAGCAGCGGCGTCACGCTTCCTTATCCATTTATGACCGATGACTTTCGTTTTTCGGCTGAAGGGATAGATTGGTTAACAATCAATAACATTTGCTACCTATTAGATTGTGTTTTATTAACGTCTACACCTTCCTCCAACAATAATGCAAATGCGCTAATTATTGTTTTCAGCTTGACAAAAATTGGGCAATATTGATGAGCACATGGCCAGCATTCGCAGTTCTATCGAACCGATTCCTCTCATTAAATCTTTTTTTTTTTTTCTAAGACAGGTGCATTTTCTAATCAAATGATTAGCTTGTAACATTTAAATTGCATGTTATGTTTTGTTTTAAATCTATAAAAATTATTCACTTTTGTTTTTCTGTGATTTGCCATTCTTTACCAATTGAAATCTAGCAATAAAAACAGAGTTAAAAAAACTGATTCAAAGACAAATTGCCCATATAACTGCACTGCATCCTCTGTCAATAAGTTGTTTTTGCCACTATGAAGAATAAAAATTCTTTGCAAATACTTTTATTTAAAAAAAAAAGTAAATACAGATAGTCTTTCAGAGAACACTGAAGAATTTATTTGACCAAAAAGTGATACAACACACTGTTTCAAACTCAGAAAATAAAGACCATGAAGACATGCATGTCAAGTGTGCAATATCATCTATAAACCTCCATCAGCACAGCATCAAATAAACACTGATTGTCCGAACAAAGGAAGAAAGATAACGTTCAGGAAAACAAACACCTGCTACATAAAAATGCAGAAATAAAACTGACAATAACATCATTCACTTCATGACTGGAACTAGGGGATGGCTGTGCATGAATACGTCCTTTACGAAAACTCCTGATGAGAACTGATGTTTGTTTTTTTATGATAAAAGCACCAGAAGTAAAGTTTACTGTATGAAGCTTGAAAAAGAGAACACAATGCTTTATCAATATAAAAATACTATTTTCAACCATTGTTTTGATCACTGGTTCTGTATACAATATATGGGTTGCTGGAAGGTCACAATGTATTCATTATAAGCTTAGAACTAAAACAAAACTGCACTGCAAAGTCTAAACACTAATCAAGGGAGCATTTCTGTGTGTGTTGGGAAGATAAAGAGTTAAAGAGGTGAGTCCTTGTGCATGATCGAGAAGAACATCATTATCTGCGAACAATCCTGAAAGACAGAAAGGAAGGAAATATTATTACATGCTACTTTTAGACCATAAAACCAGCCTCTGTAAAGATGCTGTATAATTATATATTAAATGCATCTATTATTAAAAGCTAGTCAATAATAGCAAGCTATATTCATATGAATTATAAAAAAATATATTACATGCTTAAAGGAATGTTATCAGTAGTGTAATTAATCTGCTCACGGAAACCTTTCCAATGTATGTGAAATATTATTAATAATAATAATAATAATAATAATTAGATACTGAGAATAATTTGGTAGTAAAACAAAGTGTTGCATGTTTTCTTGGTGTACAGAAAAGTATATTTATTTTGTACATCATTTGCAACTGCTTTTTTTTCACTTAATTAGAAGCCCCCAAAATTAAATTGTCCTCTGTAATAGGGACTAATGAAAAGAGAATTAGAATTTATTTTAAAATGCAAAGTTGAATAATAATCAAAAAAAAAAAAAAAAATCTCTGTAAACACTTAAATGTGTCCCATAAGGCAGTGGCTCCCAATCCTGGTCCTGGAGAAGCCCAACACAGCACATTTGAGATGTCTCCCTGATCAAACACACCTGATTCAACTCATCAGCTCATCAGTGAAGACTCCAAGACCTCAAAAGTGTGTTTGTGAGATAAGAGAGACGCCAAAACCGTGCAGTGCTGGGGTTCTCCAGGATCAGGATTGGGAACCACTGTCATCAGGTGATGAAAAGTTCGACACACACTTGTGGTCATCATGCTCACTCGAACACTTGGCCTAAACATAGGAAAGACGTCAAATAAATAATCGATTGGTCAAGTGCAAAGATGGCAAGTGTGGGTATTTGGACAGTGCAAAAGTTTAAGAAACAACAAATGCTGTGCAATTTATAACAGCAGTTTGATAAAAATGTAAAACCAACACAGACTTACTGCTGCAAATGTCTGCCTCCGCAGCTTTCAGTCTTCTCTATTTCTGAAGGAAAACCTCTCCACAAACACCACAGGGATGACTGCTTCCTTTACATCTTTTCAACAAAAAAAAAAATACATAAATAATAAAAATAAGAAAGGAGGAGGGGGGTAAAATAAAATAGAATTATAAACAGAATTTTAATAATGTTTTGTGAGCAAAATATTTAAAATATAAACTGATATGAATGAACTGCAGGAAGGGAAAAATGTGTCCTTTCATTTATTTACTTTTTTTGGATTTACATAAAAATGTATCAAAAGCATGGTACAGTAAATGTGTGATATCTGTCATATAAAAGCACATCAAAAACGACAATTACAGTTGTACAACCATAGTTAGTTTGATGATTATTTTATTGTTGTATTGATTATTAATATACCATAGTAGAACTACAGTTACTGAGGAAAAAACATGGTAAATGTCCCGTTCCTGGATTTTAACTTCAAATTTAATTTGTTGCTATTGTACGTGTCGTGGTTACCATGATTTTACTACAAATTTACATCTTTGACATGAAATGAATATATTGAAAGTCTATGGCACGTCACGTGACCGACAGGGTTTAATCACACTAGTTAGCAGGTGTGTTCATTTAGTTAAACGCAATGAAACTCAAAGACAGCCGAGGATGACTGATATAATACAGCGAGTAAACAATATGGCGCTAATCTGATTAATAAAGACAGAATACATTTTATAACAGGCATTAAAAGAGCGTAATTATATCTACTCACCCGACCCTGTGGCACATGGAAACTGATGGCAAGTATCGCGATGTGTGCTGAATGAGACTTCTTGAACGTGATTTCATAGAGATGATGAACTATGAATAAGCGATAAGCGAGAATGGTGTGTAAGAAAACGGTTAAACTGCTTACTTGCACGCGCCTTGGAGCGTTGTTAAACTCACCTTTTTATGCCGTTTTCCCTGCAGTTGAGTGTTGCTTTGGTCAAACTCACCGCTGAGTGCTGTTTTACCTGCAGTTGAGTGTTGTTAAACTCACCACTGATGAACGCGCTAAGCTTTGGCACAGAGATCACTTTAATATCGAATTGCGAGAATATTTAAACCTCAAAAACAAGTTGGAGGGCCAGATAAAAACGATCTCTGTCATATATATATATTTTTTGTAGCCTATTATTTATTTTTATTTATTCAGTGTAGTTGCGGTGTGCTGAACCAAGACGTCAAATTTAAACGCTGCTGAGTTCTATAGAAGTCTATCGGACTAACCTGCACGTTGAAAAATAACGCCAAAGGTATACCCAGTGCGTCAAAAAAGTGACGCCAGATCACTTGACCATGCGTCAGACATTTGACGAGTAGAGAGTGAGACTGTGTTGTCTGGCGAGGCTAACATCTATAAGCTAAATAACAGACCCAGGAAAACAAAATAAAACTAGTTGCTTGTCGCTGCCTACTGGTGTATCAGTGTAAACTGCAGAAAGAAAGAGCCACAGATTTTTATTTTTATAAAAAATAATTCACATAGCCAGAAGAGTAATTTTATTCTGGTTAGATTGTTACTGATGGCATTGAAACCCACTATGAGTCGAGTCTTCTGTGTTGGTCACGTGTTTCAAATGAATCACTTATGAGGTTCATTTCTGTTACAGTCTTAGCTCCCTATAGTTTCACAGAAAGAAGCTAATGTGTGTTCAGTGGCTGATGTCTGTGAAGAGCATCAAGTATCGCTGTGCTGTAAATCATAAGGTCTGATGAGAGACACACAGGCATATCTGTCTGTCTTTTGGACAAGTGTTCATGCTGTTCAGCATCCAGTGAGCAGGCAGTGTCATGGTCAGGAGGCTGTGATTAAGAATAATTAGCGCTGGGTGACAGAATGAGCCCGCGGGACTCGCTCCAGCACAATATATTTAATTGAACTAAATGATACAGGAGAATAAATCAGCCAGCCATATCGAGTCATCCAGAAAAAAAAAGAGCAAGATAGAAGAAGCTCATTCAGCTGTCAACCGCTCAAGACATGAGTGTGTGTGTGTGTGTGTGTGTGTCATATCAGGACACAACTCTGTATAATGACATGGGTATGACACAGGTATTACAAGGAGAGGGTTCTTATGAGCACATAACCCATGTCACCATTTCTCAAAACACTTATAAATCATACAGAATGAGTTTTTTTGAGAAAGTAAAAATGCACAAAGTTTCCTGTGAGGGTTAGGGTTAGGTGTAGGGTTGGTGAAGGGACATAGAATATACAGTTTCTACAGAATAACAACCATTACACCTATGGGATGAACACACTTTACACAAAAACAAACATGAGTGTGTGTGTGTGTGTGCGGTCTCCATGATTTTGCCAGGTAAGACATGTTCCTGGATCAACATTACTTTCAAAAAATATAGATTTAACCCAATCTCTACCCCTAAACCTAACCATACCCATAATTTATTCCTAAAATCAGAGGAAAATGACAACTGATTAACAAGTAAACCTAAAACTGACATTTCCTGGAAAGTCATTCCTTTATTCTGATTGGTTGATTGGGATGTTGTTCCAGGATCAACATGGACGCTCACAATGTCACTGTCACAGAAATAATGTTACTGTAATATATTTTTTCTGAAATTTTCTTTTTCAGTTTACTGTTTTTTTGTGAGAATATTTTTGTTCAGTCCCAAGTAAATATATCTGCTGTGCATATGTTACAGTGACTTGTTTACTGTAGTGAAAAAAAAAAATGTTGCAACAGCATGTGTGTGAACAATCTGATACATATTTTAGTATTCTAGCATGCTAAAGATAGGGGTGCTTTTCATTATGCCCAATGGTGTGTAGTTGGTCAGGCGAAAATCTGGTAATATTAATGTAGTGTGTGCCATTTCATGCAAAAGTTTGATTTTGATAATGCTATGTGTAGTTTCGGTTGCAGTGCTTCATTTTGCAGGATATATGAGGTATTTTGCAGTTTGTGTGTGTGGTTTTGTGAATTTTGTTAAGTATTTAGATAAAACCAGACTAGTTTTAAAAATTGTGTGTTAGCAATTGGAAAAAAAATTAACTGTATTTTAACAACTCGTAAAATAAGCATATTTCAGCTATAAAATGAGCAATTAAAATCATAAAAGCAGCTAGAGGAGTCTATGCCCCACAAATCCCCCAGTCATAAATAAGAGCAATAATATGATATTGTTGAAAATACCTTTGATTTAACAAGATACAAGCCTCTTCAGCGCTTCAGACGCAGCAGACACCTGTCCCTCTGTCCCTCACTTTAAAGAGAAAGCCTTTAAAGTGACAAAAAAAAAAAAAAAGAGTTGAGTGAAGATGGAAATGGTGAAGGAAAGGTGAAAGGTGACTGGAGGCCACAAACGAATGAGATTAGAGATGCTCCAAATCCTCAGTAGCCTTTTGAAATCTGATCCAGCTCGGAAGGTGCTCCGAGTTTGTCATTCAGTTGTGTATTTTTTCCTCCTGACATTTGGGAATATCAGTTCTAGTGGTAAATATGTGAATTATTTCCCAGCTGATTGCAGCAAAATGACTGGGAACTGCTTGCTGAAACATTCATAAGGACTAGTAAATATTTCTGGGCAATAATTGATGAAGACAATAGTCATCACTGGAATTAAAGGAATAATTCAGCCAAAAATGAAAATTTGATGAAAATGTGATAGGGTCTGCTGTGTTTCCTTTAAAAGCGTGCTGGTGACATGCCTTACTTAAACTTTGCTGAGTAAAACATGAAATCCCAGAGATATTTTGATCTGATGAGCTGTGGTAAAGGACAGGTTGATTCATCAGTCTCAAAGAGATGTCTCAAAGAGATGATCTTGTGTGAATGTAAGACACTGTTTGATGCAGTGAGCAAACATAGTCTCATTCAGAAAGAGCAATTTTTCTAATATTCTCAGTTCTGATACTCTTATCAATGCACATCAAAAACTCAAAGCCACTTTTTGATAAACTAAGCGTTTTATACAAGAAATAATTTGGTTGACGTCATTATGTCGTGGGAAATGATGACGCGCAATAAATCAGCTGCTGTCAATCACGTCAATCAGCGTCGCGCGAACGCGGACTTTCGTTTGTAAACTTTAGATCAGATTTTATTTGGTTTGTGTTGTGTTTTCTCGTCGGGAGAGAGCATGTCCCCTCCAGTGACACGAGTAAGCAGTGTGTGTTCAGTGGTTGACAGTGACTGCAGGGGTCCCTGGCTCATGTTTGCTGCTCTTGTTGGCGCAGGCGAGCTCCAGACTGGCGCAGGCTCGGCGGAGAGCGGCGCCGTATTCACTGCGCTCCAGAGCTCCGTTAGGAAACGCGTCCAATGTGATCGGTGTTCACCGAGCTGCAGACGAGCCGAAGGTACCTGATGACTGCCACACTCTCTCTTTCTGCTGCGGTGTGTGAACAGTGCTGGGAACTGGGAATGCAATAGGTTATAATGTAATGTGTAGTGCAAGCATCGATCTGGGGGAACGCATTACAAGTAACGCGAGTTACGTAACCAGATTACTTTTAAGTAACTATTAAAGTAACGCATTACTTTTCGATTTAGATGGAAAATTACTTTTTCAAATATGTAACGCCACTTTGTTTCTCTGTGTATTGACTGACAGATCTCTGGTTGTCGTGTTGAGAGAAATCAGGAGTAAGTGCAGAGCATTGTGTGTGTCATGCATTTAGTCATTTAGCAGACGCTTTTATCCAAAACAACTTACAAATGAAGACAATGGACTCAAAATCATCAAAAAGAGCAATGATATGAAATTGCTATTAGTCTCAGTTAGCTGAATGTAGTAAACATAGCAAGGTTTATTTCTTTATTTATTATATAATAAAAAGAAAACAAAATAGAAAAATAATAGATGCCTTGTTTTGCATTCATCATGCCCATTCAAACCGAGGAGGCACGTGCCCCCTCAGACTTCTGAGCCAAGGGGATTTGGAATGCAACTTCCAAAAGACAGAAAATAGCCAAATAATAGTTATTTATTATAACACCGGTGTGATTACAGCGTTAAGTACTGCACATCATCATCATCATCATCATCAGCTGCCTAAATTCAAATCCACATTCACTGTCTGGTGCTGAGCCAGAGGGAGTTTTTTACTTTATATCCGATCACACACAGTTCTGTTGAGTTGATGAATGCGATGACCAATCAGAGGCGTTCAGATGAGCCATCGCTGAAACGCTGGCGTTTTGTTCAGTGCACAGTTCTGCTCTCTGGAGAGTTCTCTCGTCAGAAATGATGATGAATCTGCAGATGTGCGAACGATGTATAAGATGTTAATTTCCCAGTGTGCACAGCTTCAGTGATTATAACGGGGGTTTTTTGAGAGGGACTGAACTCTAGATAGACTGAAGTCACTGATAATGTTCATAATGTAAATACTCTTTGCTCTCTTTCTATACAATGAAGGTGTTCGTAACTTACAATGTTTTTATTAAAGTCACATTAAATATAAAGTCACACCAAAATCTGGTACTTAAAGCTGCGGTCGGTAACTTTTGACGCTCTAGCGGTTAATAAACAGAACTGCTTGCGTCTTGCGGAAGAACATCGTAGCCGGAACTACTTCTCTCTGTTTATGTCTATGAAGAATCACAAAGGTACTGGGTTACTCCGCCGCGGTATCCCCGAAGCAAATCTAAAATAGTCCGAATATAAACACTTATTATAGGTGCACCCTAGTGATTCAGGACAAGCTAAAAACACGGTTTGGAAAATGGATTCATGGTGTACTCACTTATTATATACATTTTTTCTACATTTTGAACACAAACAAAGTTACGGACCGCAGCTCTGATTGGTTGTTTTTTACCGGGAGCGATGGAGTTTCTGCAAATGGCAATAGGACACTGGGAGGAGCCAGAGGAGCTTGATTTATTCACAGATTATCTGTCTCATATTCTACTGTCAGGACATAATGACAGGTTTAACAAATATGTAAAATATATTTTTTTACAAAAGTTCCCTACAGCACCTTTAAGTAAAAAACTGCTTTTATGCTTAGTTAATGGATTACACCAGTGTTCCTCAAATCTTGTCCAGGAGGACCAATGCACTGCAGAGTTTAGCTCCAACCCTGATCAAACTCTGTGATTTACTAATGCTCCTATAGACATAAATTACCATGCTCAGGTGTTTGAGTAGTGTTAGGGCTAAACTCTGCAGGAAAGTGGATCTCGTCGGCCAGATTTACTTACATTAGGCTACTTTGCCCATCAAATAACATGATCTATAAAGATGCAAAATAAATTTACTGAGGAATCAAGATACTAAATGATATAATTAACACATTTGGGTAATGCTTTACATTTAAAAGAGAGTTTCCACAACACTGAGTGTAACCATTTTCATTACTTTATTGAAGTAACTTATTGAAGTAATGTTACCGATTACATTTGATTACTTTTTGATTAGTTTTCTAAAGTGGGCAAATCATGGCCTAATGGTTTGAGGCTCTTACTCGTAATCCAAAGGTTGTGGGTTCGAGTCTTGGGTTGGCTGGTTGGTGCTAGATTTTAGAGCAGTTTCTTCAAACTTAATTACAGATTTTTTCTTTTCCAGTTACTGTAGCAGATTGGAGTTAGATTTAACTAAATGATGTAATTCTGATGCATGTAGCTAGTTACTCCCCAACACTGGCTGTGAATAACATTTTCTTCATTAGAGACAAAAAGCTGCACGTGTAAAGAAGGACAATGCCAAAACGAAGCATGCAGCAGTGAAACCTTCTTCAACGGAGAACCGGAGCATCTCTGAGGTGTGTGACCTGGTCAAGGTGAGAAATCTCCATATGAGCATTGTATGATATTATTTGCTCTTAAGTTCATTATTGCTAGGTCCTCGTGTGTGTCTGTTTTTCACTTGCTGTTCTCAGCAGCCTGTTGCACACACTGATGTCTGTCTGGACTCCGAGCGTCTTCAGAAACGACCCGATGCTCCTCAGGCTTTCTCCTGCCTGTTGCTCAACATCCCAGATGTGGATTCTGCAGATGCTGGTGATGCTCAGATGTGCAGTGAATATGTGTGCGACATCTACGCTTATTTACAACAGCTCGAGGTGAAGAGACCACTAAGAGTCTAAAGAAGAAACAAACTAACTAACAAATTAAGTTTTCAGCAAATGTATTTTGGGTGAAATGCTTTAAAGGAATAGTGACATCATCTTCAGCTTTCAGAGAATGTAATGGCTCCAGTTTAATGCAGGCGTTGGTCATCTTGACTGATTGAGCGTGGTCATCCCGTGGTGTATGCATCAGTGTGTGTAAAGGTTGATGTTTGATTACTACTCTTGCTTGAATGCATGCTTCTCTAGGTTGAGACGGCCATCAGACAGCGTTATCTGGAAGGTCAGGAGGTGAGCGGCGACATGCGAGCGGTCAGCATCGACTGGCTCATGCAGGTGCAGAGAGAGTTCAAGCTGCGGCAGGAGACCCTCTTCATGACCGTCAGCATCAATGGACAGC
>NC_039260.1:24610653-24725653 GCF_003368295.1 Carassius auratus
ATTCGTCAAAAAGATAATTTACTGCCTGATCTTTAAAAGGCCAATACACCCAAATATGAAAATGGCATACATTTCTTCTGCATGATACACAAGAAGTGTCCCTACATGTCTAACATTGTAACATGAGATAAAGTTATGAAAGTAAATGATGAAATTATATTGTCTAGGTGAACTATGCCATTTAAGGGCTCTTTAATTGAGTCGTAGTATTAAAAACCTATAGGGGTACCATTAAACATACTGAAGTGTAAAAAAAAAAAAAAAAAACACCTGCACACACACATTTTTAACTCCAACAAAGTTAATATGAGCTATTACAAAATTTGGCTGGCTCACTGGTTGGAATTTAGTCTAGAATTTATTGACTTGGCATAGGGAAATTATACATTTAAGTGCCATTACTTGCACTGATCATCTTTGGACACTGTTAAAGCTGTAATTATTCCTTTGAGAATTAAATATTAGCATAATAACATGTTTTTATGATTATTTGAATGTCTGTGGACCACAATTCTCTGCACTAGTCAGAGCCTGCTTGTTTGGAAAATCACCATAGCTGTCGACTTTGTACATCGCACAGTAAATATTTGTTCATTTCAAGCACAGAAAACACATTTCACTACTGTTGTGCAAGTGAACCAGTACACCACTTCTACTCCCAGCAGCATAGTCTGATCCAGGGAAAAGCAATCTTGGAACTGCACAGAACAATCAGTTTAGAGAGAATACAGTATAGGCTCTGTATTGGTCTATAAAGGAGATGTTTGGAACGTCATTGCATTTGTTACAGCAGGATTGTTCACCAGGGGCCCACAATCGTAGCAAGCAAGATCATAGGGGGCCTGCCAAATATCGTTTGAAATTGAAAATGTCTAAAACAAAAATACAATAAAGTTAAAGTTCGGAAGTTTCATTGTGTCTCATAGATTAAAATATATTTATTAAAATGTACAATGTAATGTACAATGATACAACTGACAGACTAATGTACAGTTGAAGTAATGCGCATCAACTGATTCTTTCTGAAGAATAACTTTTTTTTATTATTATTGAGCTGTTGTACAAAAGCGAAATGTATTATTATTATTATTATGCAAAGCTGAGTGCAACATCTTCAGTTACAATGTAGGCTTTAGAACAGTATCAGAGATAATGACAGATTAGTGTCTTAGATTTTGTTTAAAAAGTATTATGTATCACGTTTGTCACAGAATGACTCTTCTATTAGTTGGATGGCCTTCTTTATTAGAATCTTAAGTGAAGGTTCATTTTAATTACTTCTTGCTGGTGTTGAAAAGAACAGGCTGCACTTTTGCAGTGTCTAGTCTGAAAATGCTTGCTTTGTATTGGGAGTTAAGCTACTAATTAGAGCTTCCACAGACTTTCTGTTCTAAGCCCTGCCAATTGAGATGCTTTGTTCGCAGAGGTAGATTTGTCTCAATTTGTTCAAAGTGCCCTCATTACCGTGGAACGGGAGTCATTATATATTCTGCCTTATTACGATAACATCTTCCCCCAACGACCATTACATCACGGCTTTAAAAGGTCTCCCTTCTCTTATACTCCTAGTATTTTTGCTGTTGACTGGTGAGAGTGGAAACTGAAGGTGAGTGGTTCAGTAGGGGTGGGTAATACAGCCTCAAAATTCACAATATTTGAAGAATATTTGCGAGGAAAAAAAAAAGGAACATTTTATTGGTGATTGCAATGGCAGGCAGCAGCATTTATTAGTGCAAACAAAATGAAGGGCATTTTCAAACCTTCTCCAAAGAGCTACTGTCATTGATGACAGACACTACTTAATTTGAAGTATAAATCTATTGTCATAAGGTGTCAGCAGCAGCTGTGTGTTTGACTTGAAGCAGACCAATTGGTGTACAGGGCCGTAGATGGGGTTTGCAGGGCTCTGGTGCAGGTTTTACCGATGGGCCCTGTTTGAAATTGTGTAAATAGCACAAATAAACACATACAAATTAAACAATGTTTAAGTTTTTTTCAAGTTTGTAGGTGTCCAGGTACAGAAACTGAATAATCGAATGTAAATAGCATTGCATAGTCTTTACTGTATAAATTGAATATAAATTTAAAGAAATTCTACAAAGTAATTCTGTGAAGAGCAGTGAGTGGTTTTCTCCCATTGCATTTCTTGGATTAACATTAAGACAAACTGACAGCAGCTAGTAAATTAGGCACGGTCACTTTAAGAGAATACGTCCAATATGATACACATTCCATTTCTTTCACAACTGTTTACTTTCACTTAAGACATAACTGACCACTTCTTCGAGGATACTTTCAAGGTGACAATTTTGTATGTGTTTGTTGTTTGAAGAGCAAGAAGAGACAGCACAGCGCATGGTGCTGAATTAAGCTTTTAATGTCTTTTTGTGCTTGTATGTTTAAACTGGCGAGGTGTATTAGTTCGTTCAGGCATGGGAGGAAACGAAGAAGAGCTCGGTTTGGTGTTTGCACAGCTCTCCTGTGTGCACCAAACTTGGCGTGCAAACTCTGAGTTTTTCCACTTCTTCCACCGTATAATTCTTATTACCAGTTTAAGGTTTCAGGACATTCCAGAATGCACGATCTGAAAGTTTAGCCTCTAATTGCTTTTTTCTCTGTCTCGCTTTTTTATATTAAGTCATGCACTTATTTGATTGGCATATTTTATTCAACACTGACAGACCATGTCTTCGCTTGGCTTTTAGAAAATAATAATCTTCCACTTCATAACAGAAAAACAAAACTTGGAACGTAAAGGCAGTATTTCTGTCTTGAAACCGAAATCACAGTAGCAGAACTACTGTGAGTCCATTTATCACAGCACTCCCCTTCTCCCGCAGCCTGGTGATTTCACACTCTTAAAATATATATGACAATAAAAGGTCACTGGTTTGCTCCTTTATCTTCACCACTGCCCATTCATATTTCATAGTAATGATAAATATTTGGATGTTTCAAGTGATTTCAGAACAGAAAAAAAATAAATATCACCCAATACAATTTTCCAGCACAGCTTAAACCAAGGTCAGAGCAATGGAGTTCATCTGTTCAAGGTTTAGCTATCAGTGCTGTTGCTTACTTTTGCTGCTTTGGAAAGCTTTTCCCTTTAGCTGGATTTATAGTAGCTAAGGGAAAACACAATATTCATTTTAACTTCACATTACTTTCCTCTTTGATATTGGGTTATTGATATATTTATGTAATTTGTTTTGGATAAAGTAAATATATTATAGTAATCAAGCAGACTGCATCGTCCTAATAATGACTAAAGATGCTAGAGGTCATTTGCAATATTGACCTGCCATGACTAACTGAGTTTTGTATGCGTCATTGTTCATTAGGGAGGAGCTGATGATTTCTTCATCCTTCGACAGTCTGGAAGTGCTGCTCGACTCTTTCGGCCCAGTGCGCGACTGTTCAAAAGACAATGGAGGCTGCAGCCGAAATTTCCGTTGCATCTCTGATCGCAAACTGGACTCCACTGGCTGTGTGGTGAGTTGTCATTGCCTGTCTTATTGTTTTGGGGCTGTAAAAAAAAAAAAAAAAATCAAATGAATGATATTATGTTGATTAAATTAATCGCATATATAAATACAAGATGAACAAAGCCCCCAAAAATAGACATGTAATAAACATTACAAAAGGTCTTTAGAAGTCCATATATTAATATTTTTCTATTCATACTACAATTGCTCCAATGGTAGAAATCTCATATACATATATATTAATCTGAAAGCTCCAGTTTTATTTCATTTTTTATTGCATGTTTGTCACCCTTTGGAATCCATCTATTTTTTTTACCTCTTCCAGCTGTCTTGTGATCTCTTGTTTGATACAGACTTCTCTATTTACTTGTTTACATTGTTATAGACTCAAAAAAAAGAGATAAAAAAGCAATTTCTTCTCGATCTAACAACCTGTATCGTCATAAACTTTACAAAGTTTATGCAAATTTGAAGAAAGAACACTCTTTTGTACTCCACTTCTATAAAAAGCATCTACTTTTATAAGTTAGGCCTTCCTTGTCTGCCCGAAGAGTTGATTTCACTTACCATGAAAAATCATGTTTGTTTCTTCCATTTCTTTTTCTTTTACATCACACTCACTCTCTTGTTCTCACTTGTGGCTGTTAAGCAGCCATGAAATGAGCCAGGAGCTCTGATTTCACTCACCATCTGGTTGAGGTACGCTTAAAGTGTTTGATTTCTCACTCTGGCATGTACCATGATTAGTGTGTTTGGCTGACACTGCTGATGGGAGGATTGTTTCAGCCAGGGTTTATGAAAAGTGCTGTGACTCATCCATCTTTCTGACACTCACTTCATTCACGATCTCCTGCTCATGTTTATGAACATGCGAATCAGGGTTTATGCAGGTACGTCTCCAACATGAGCCTTATTAGATAACTGTTCCTGTTCCTGTCCATAGTGTTGTTTCATTTGAGAAATATTTGCATTGGTTGGATTTTCTGAATACAATGGCTGTCATGCTTATTGCATATTGCATATGCATGTTTTTATGTGCAAATGGTGCGCATATCAATTTAGATTTTATTTTGACTTAATAAATAGAGATCTTATGCAAATGTATTCGGAAATATCTTAGTTCTTTGTTGTTGTTGTTTTAATGCAAGAATAAAAATGACCCTCCAATCATATTTGTAGATTATTTTAAACATTACACTGTAATTTAATGAGATTCTGTTGATTCTGTCTTGTTATACTCATGAGAGCCTAAAGTAAATAAAGACAAATTTATGCCCCCACAGCGATGTAACTGCAAAATCAAAAGAATTACATTAGCATGTTTTCTAATAGTATTTGCAAGCATGAATTAAAACCAAAACATAATTTGGGGAGGTATTCATAGGTCAGTGTAGACTGACAAGAAAGGATGAGTGGGAGGAGTCAGGAAATGACTGTAAGATGAGGTCATTGCAGCACAAAATTCTGCTGTGCCTTGTTTCTCACATGCATTTGCATACTGAATTGAAATTAATTGATCACTTATGTCTTGCATTTATTTTTCATATATTCTTTTGCTACCTTGCAAGCATTGATATTTCCTTCAGGTAAAGCTTGACAGACAGCACCGAACCTGCTGATAATGAAACAGATGTTATGGCCTTCCCAGTATTTTTCGCATCTCTAAATTCATCCTGTTCTTTTTTAATCATAACAAACCCTTCTGTTGAGCCGGTAGCTTGATGTTTTGTAATTAACAGATTACTAAAGCTATAAAAATGATGCTTCAATCTGTCCAATCATAAGTGCTCGCTACGGGCCCCCAGAGAGCCCCCCCTCCCAATCAATTAACACCTTGTCTGAGGACGGCAGTGCCACTGCTGCATCTGTGTTTTAATATCGCAGTCTGCGTGAGCGGGCTCATTCCGATCTGCTCTGTCTAGCTGATGTGTGGCACTCCTGGGAAGAGGAACAGTGCGCTAGTTTGGAAACACTCTGATAATCACTAAATGATGATGTGATTAATTAGTTCCTTTCCCTCCAGCACACTAGGTGTTGAGTGCTTTTGTGGGACACAGAGGGGTGCCCACCGTCCATCCAGCCGTCCGCATGAAAAACAAATGTGCTCCTCTTTAGATCTGAGCGAGCCAGCCAGTCATGTTGAACAGACTTTTTGATGATGCTGGCAGATGCTGGTACAGTATGTGAATGAATTATGTGATTGTATGTGTTAGTAGTGTATAAAATGGCAATGAATTTCAACATATATGCTCTATGCTCGATTTAATGTCAAACTCTTCATTAATAATAATAATAATAATAATAATAATAATAATAATAATAATAATAACAATAATAATAACATTTTTTAAAACTACCATATGATTATTTGCTTCTCACCAAATATTTTGAATATGTATTTATAATATAAGGGCTGCACGATAAATCACATGCACAGCTTGTCAGTGAGCAACGGCTCTGTGTTTTAAATTAAACAACCTGGAGAATGGAGGGATGGATTATTATTATATTATTAGAACTTTGTGATGTTGGTGGGTTTACTCCTATCACCTGCTTTCTTCAGATCCTTCCACAACATTTCCTATTGGATTAAGGTCCCATCTTTGGCTCCGCCATCTTAAAACATTAACTTTGTTCTTCTTTCTCCATTCTTTGGTAGAACGACTTGTTGCATTTCCTAGTTTATCTTGAGATTCAGTTTTTGGACACATGTCCTGACGTTTTCCTTTGTAATTTGCTGGTCTAATTCAGAATTCATTGTTTCATCAATAATGGCAATCCACCCTGGGCCATATAGAGCAGAACAGGCCCAAACCATGATACTACCACCACCATGTTTCACAGATAGGATAAGGTTCTTATGCTGGAATGCAATGTTTTTTAATTTCTCCAAACATAATGCTTATCATTTAAATCAAAAAGTTCTATTTTGGTCTCATCTGTCCACAAAACATTTTTTTTCTGATAGCCCTCTGGCTTGTTCACATGATCTTTGGCAAACTGCAGGCGGGCAGAAATTTTATTTTTGGAGAGCTGTGGTTTTCTCCTTGCAACTCTGCCATGCACACTGTGGTTGTTTAGTGTTCTCCTGAAGATGGACTCAGGAACATTAACATTAGCCAATGTGAGAAGGGCTTTTTCTTGCTTAGAAGTTACCCTGGGACTTTTGCATCCGCTCAGACTATTACACGTCTTATTTTTGGAGTGGTTTTTGTTCTCTCGTTTTGGTGGATTTTCATCTCATTTGTTTGATTGGGTTCTCTTTGTTAACTTTTAGGAATTGTGAGAAAATGGGATGATCTTTTGGGTTATATTTATGCAGAAATATAGAAGACTCTAAATGGTTTACAAACTTTCAAGCAAAGAAAACAGAAACCCACAGACACATTACAAACCTGGACTGCTGAGAGCATGTATAAGTTGAGGTCATCCACTGGAGGTAGAGTTTTCCATTTCTTACTGATGCATTCCATCTCTCTTTGATAGCCTGCTCACAATCTCCCCAAAAGCTGTTCTGTCTTCTATCATGTTCTGGCTGTTAAGCACTTCTGAGTTCCTAGTCAGTACTTGGCAAAGGTCTCCTGAGTTCAAAACATGAGTGGTCCAGATGCACATCAGGGAGGAAACACCACTGTTCTATTTTTTTATTTAGTTTTTTCCTCCCAGGATCAAAAGGTGGTTTTAAAGGACTGTATCCATCTCTGTGACTATCTGCTATATAAGGACAGTCTAGACCAACAGAAATACTTGGCCATACTAATGTAGCGGACTAGACTGTCAGGCTGACCACTGGCATACTGAATAAGAAGAAAAATATTCTATTTGCAGAAACCTCATTAGGAAGGCAACACTAATTTGCTGAAAAATGTGTTAACTTTGTAATTCGTTTATTGTAGTGTTACTAGTACAATTAATTGTTGCAGTAGTTGTGGCAGTCTGAAAACTGGTTTGATTTAAATTTGTTCAATTTAAGCATTATAAATTGTAATTACACTCATTTGTTGATTGCTATAACAGTCAGCATGCAGTGCAAAACTGTTTATAATAATGGAAATCTGTTGTTTTACTATCAGGGTGAAAAGAACACTTGACAATAACAAATTCTAATGGACGTTTTAAAGTATGTCATTAAATCCAATTCCATGTGGTTTTCTGCATGGGTTTATGTGGTAAGAAACAAAGCACTTGCCAGTCTTCCACACTGGCACAATCTAGCCCAGTTAATGCTGATTTCTCTCTCTCTCTCTCTCTCTCTCTCTCTCTCTCTCTCTCTCCCTCTGTGTGTGTGTGTGTGTGTGTGGGTGGGTAAGTGTGTGAGTGAATGTGTGTTTTTCTATCCCGCTGGGGACTCAAACTAGAATACACACTGACTCATGGGGACTCATGCCACCGTGGGGACCCAAACTGAGGTCCCCATGAGGAAACAAGCTTATAAATCATACAGAATGAGTTTTTTTTAAGAATGTAAAAATGCTGAAAGTTTTCTGTGTGGGGTAGATTTATGTGTACGGTTGGGGTAGGGCAATAGAATATATGGTTTATACAGTATAAAAGCTATTATGCCTATGGAGAGTCCCCACAAGGATTAAGCCAGACATGAGTGTGTGTGTGTGTGTGTGTGTGTGTGGCTGTGCGTGTGTGATCTAATGTTTCTATAGCAACTGTTCATGGCAGTTTTCAGATTTACAGATGCAATGCAAGTCTTTCTGTGTTATATAAAATTAACAATATGTCTGTGGTTTCATGTTAGAACAATATTACAGCTGTTTTTCTCTGCAACAATGACATTTCGGGGGGATTTACCCTTAATTACATGAATATATATATATATATATATATATATATATATATATATATATATATATATATATATATGTATATATATATATATATATATATATATGTATATATATGTATATATATGTATATATATATATATATATGCCAGTAGTTCTCGATTCCATTCATCACGCCCCCCTGCTCTGTACATTATGTATGTTTCTCTTTTCGCTTCAGACATTTGTTCTATTTGAACATATGTGCCCTGCGAAGTGGACATCACTGGATATTCCACCATGATTCCAGGTCGAAGTGAACGTATATGTTCCATTCAAAGTGCATTGAAGTGTGCGAGATGTACATTTAAAATGTTTTTATTTACAGAGGTATATGATGTCACACTTGATGTCCATGTGTGAAGACTTTTTGCAGCGCAAATCCATGAATGAATGTTTCGAATTGAGGTAAACTTCAACAGATTTCCCCCGGCTCAGGGAGTAGGGATCAGTGAACACTGTGTAGGGACCATGTCAATGGGAACACAGTTCATGCACTGAGCTTACTTCCAATGAGCTGATTATCTGAATCAGGTGTGTTAACAAAGAGAGACATGCAAAATATGCAGAGCTGGGGGGCGCGAGGACTTGAATTGAGAACCGCTGATATACACATATGCCAATTGTTCTGTCTCCTTTGTTCTATCCCTCTTTTCTGGCTCTTTTGCAATTTTTAGATTTGCATAGCATATCCGACAGTCTGAAAGGGATTTGTTTCTATATGACAAAATCACATAGGCAATTCTCTTAAGCTTCGGAAAGCTGTGGGACTAGATCCCCATTTGGAAATGAGATTAAAGGGCTCAGTAGTTCAGGGCTTTTTCAGTTTATCTTGAATTTAAAACCTTCATGACTTCTCTGGCAACATTAACTGTTTCACCATGTCCTCTGTGCTGCAAAGTGCTTTTCAATCAAGGATGCTTCGAGCTCAGATAGAAGACTGTAATAACATTGAACTAGGAATTGCATTATTCACTGCGAGATGGATGCAAGGGCATTCCAGAACAAATGTTGTTGTGTTTTTTTTGTTTTTTTTGTGCTTTGGACTAGCTATATTCAAGCCATTTTCATGTACGTTTTCTTTGGAAACTCATTCTCTTCAATTCTGAGCAGTGCATTTTAAATAATTATAATAAATAGTCCATTTCCTCACACTAATGCTTTGACTCATCCATTCTTTTAAAATCTATGGTCACAAAGAAAAAACTGGAACAGAAGGCCGAATCAATTACTGTAAATATGTATTTGACCTCAGTTGGCACTGAGGCATTTCACATTTTAGCCCACAAAAAAGAGTGCAGAAAAAAAAAAAAACTATTTAGAAATGTGTAAAAAAAAAATGTCAAGATTTGTGGCATTGCTTTGTTTTTGTTTTTTACTTTACTGTTTTGCCTAGAAGCAAAAATTAAATATAAATAAATAAATACATACATAAATGTAAAGTAATACATTGAAATTGAATGTAAAAACTAATCAATAATTATTCATTTTTATTTAAAAAAAATCTTGCGTAGCGCACCTTTAATGGTCTGTCATAATCCCAAATGAGGATGGTAAATGATGTGAAAAATTTGCTTTCTGTTTAACAACCCTCCCCTTTCCTCTATAATGTCCTCTGTTCAGCTGATCAAACTGGGACTTTGTGATTTAAGGATTCTGCCACAGATGAGTTAAGAGACTCTCTGCCCTGCGCTCTCTACATTTCTGGTAATAAATCAGGTGTCTTGTCAGCTGTAGCTAACTGACATAATCAATACAGATGCATCCAGGGACAAGATGTGCTACTAAGATGCATTACCAGCATCTGGGCTTTGATCCCTAATACGAATGAGGTCAAGTGAAAAGTTGGCGGTCAGAAAATGTGTGTTTTACACCCAACCTGCCACCGAAGAAAGCGGAATGGCAAGGTTTATCTCATGTTGTGATGGACTTATTTGTCATTTCCTTTTTACCCCCTCAAGAACCAATTGTATTAATAGCCCAAATGTATTAACAATTTAATTATAAGATAGGGGGAAAAAAGTATTTAGTTTCATTTTGTTAAGGAGCTATAAAATTTTACTCTCCCTTAATGCATTTTATTATAAAAGTTGCTTAATTATTAAATCAATGCCCACTGTGTTGAAAATTATGCCGTTTCAACAACTCATTCTAATGATTTTGAGAAAGACTAATCTTTGTAGAAGTTTCACTCTAACCAAAAAAACTGGAGAAATTAAATTGTTTTGCTCTGCCATTATAAAACATGCCTTCCTAGGAAGCAGTTCTTTTGCAGGAAAATCTTTCTCAACTGTTGCAGGCTATTTCATGTAAGCATCTTGAATCCACTGTAGGTTATCTGCCGCAAGAAAGATGATATAAAGCTTATAACTTAAGTTGGGAAGGCACATTTTATCCCATTTTCCAGGCAGGTAAAAATCAACCTGTCAAATCCCCCTTGAAGCCAATAACTGACAGAAAACATTGTGTGAACTTGGCATCGCTAGCTTGGGGAAAAGACAGAGAAAAACAACCATGAAGTTGGGAAGGTCGAGTGACTTCAGTGTTAAGCAATTTTATGTTACACACATAAATACAATCATACAACACATGGCAACTCAGAAGCAGCTTATTTATTATTGCTTATGGCTGTGATACAGTCATGTATGCTGAAATTGCCACATACCTAAGATAAAGGGATATTATAAAAGATCAGAGAATGCATAAAAGTAATTTTTAATTATTAAAAAATGTTTTCCTCAGTGTCCTCCTGGTTTGAGCCCAATGAAGGATGGCACCGGTTGCTATGACCACCACATTGGCATTGACTGCTCTGATGGCTTTAATGGGGGCTGTGAACAGCTGTGCCTTCAGCAGCTGGCACCTCTGGAGGAGGACCCTACTCTCTACAACATCCTGATGTTCTGCGGGTGAGATTCTAAACTTTATATACACATAAAGACTGTATGATAAATAGATATTTGTTAAGCCCCTTTAGGCTTTAGGCTTATTTCATGAACACAGTCATGCTAAAAAAAACGAAAACAAACAAATAAAAAAAGTCTTTGCTACCTGCTATTTTCTTTTGAATAATATCCTGCACAGTATGTGCATTATGGTTAGTTCAACTGATTATTCATGCAGTTCACAGCACCTTACAGTAACTTTTTTTTTCTTTCTACATTTTTACTTTACTTTTCAACACAGTCTCACTCTCTACTCGTCAAATGTCTGACGCATGGTCAAGTGATCTGGCGTCACTTTTTTGACGCACTGGGTATACCTTTGGCGTTATTTTTCAACGTGCAGGTTAGTCCGATAGACTTCTATAGAACTCAGCAGCGTTTAAATTTGACGTCTTGGTTCAGCACACTGCAACTACACTGAATAAATAAAAATAAATAATAGGCTACAAAAAAAATTATATATGACAGAGATCGTTTTTATCTGGCCCTCCAACTTGTTTTTAAGGGTTTAAATATTCTCGCAATCTGATATCAAAGTGATCTCTGTGCCAAAGCTTAGCGCGTTCATCAGTGGTGAGTTTAACAACACTCAACTGCAGGTAAAACAGCACTCAGCGGTGAGTTTGACCAAAGCAACGCTCAACTGCAGGGAAAACGACATAAAAAGGTGAGTTTAACAACGCTCCAAGGCGCGTGCAAGTAAGCAGTTTAACCGTTTTCTTACAACCCATTTCGCTTATCGCTTATTCATAGTTCATCATCTCTATGAAATCACGTTCAAGAAGTCTCATTCAGCACACATCGCGATACTTGCCATCAGTTTCCATGTGCCACAGGGTCGGTGAGTAGATATAATTACGCTCTTTTAATGCCTGTTATAAAATGTATTCTGTCTTTATTAATCAGATTAGCGCCATATTGTTTACTCGCTGTATTATATCAGTCATCCGCGGCTTTCTTTGAGTTTCATTGCGTTTAACTAAATGAACACACCTGCTAACTAGTGTGATTAAACCTTGTCGGTCACGTGACGTGCCATAGACTTTCAATATATTCATTTCATGTCAAAGATGTAAATTTGTAGTAAAATCATGGTAACCACGACACGTACAATAGCAACAAATTAAATTTGAAGTTAAAACCCAGGAACGGGACATTTACCATGTTTTTGCCACAGTAACTGTAGTTCTACTATGGTATATTAATAACCAATACAACAATAAAATAATCATCAAACTAACTATGGTTGTACAACTGTAATGGTCGTTTTTGATGTGCTTTTATATGACAGATATCACACATTTACTGTACCATGCTTTTGATACCTTTTTATGTAAATCCAAAAAAAGTAAATAAATAAAAGGAAACATTTTTCCCTTCCTGCAGTTCATTCATATCAGTTTATATTTTAAATATTTTGCTCACAAAACATTAAAATTCTGTTTATAATTCTATTTTATTGTACCCCTCTCCCTTTCTTATTTTTATTATTATGTATTTTTTTTTAGCTGAAAAGATGTAAAGGAAGCAGTCATCCCTGTGGTGTTTGTGGAGAGGTTTTCCTTCAGAAATGGAGAAGACAGAAAGCTGCGGAGGCAGACATTTGCAGCAGTAAGTCTGTGTTGGTTTTACCTTTTTATCAAACTGCTGTTATAAATTGCACAGCATTTGTTGTTTCTTAAACTTTTGCACTGTCCAAATACCCACACTTGCCATCTTTGCACTTGACCAATCGATTATTTATTTGACGTCTTTCCTATGTTTAGGCCAAGTGTCGAGTGAGCATGATGACCACAAGTGTGTGTCGAACTTTTCATGACCTGATGACAGTGGTTCCCAATCCTGATCCTGGAGAACCCCAGCACTGCACGGTTTTGGCGTCTCTCTTATCTGTCTTGGAGTCTTCACTGATGAGCTGATGAGTTGAATCAGGTGTGTTTGATCAGGGAGACATCTCAAATGTGCAGTGTTGGGCTTCTCCAGGACCAGGATTGGGAGCCACTGCCTTATGGGACACACTTAAGTGTTTACAGAGATTTTTAGTTTGATCATTCAACTTTGCATTTTAAAATAAATTAATTGAAAAATTATTTTCAATATCTAATTATTATTATTATTATTATTATTATTATTATTATTATTAATATTTTACATACATTGTAAAGGTTTCCGTGACCCCTTGTGAGATCTCGACAAAAGGTCTCACAATTTATTCCAAAAATTGATGCATGATGGGATACACTAAGCCTGGTATAGAGCTCCGGAGCGGTATTGGAGATAATGTGGGTTTAGTGTTCATTAAGGGCACTGCGCTTTGGCATTATTAAGACTTGCGCACTACTGATAACAGTCCTGTTAGCTTGTAATAATTTGTTTTAATATATATATGAATATAGCTGTATAATTACACACACACATACGCACAGTAATGTATAAGATGCATGTAATGTAGTAATATTTTTCTTTCTTTCTGTCTTACAGGATTGTTTGCAGATAATGCTGTTCAAGCTCAACAGCTCTTTTAAGAGCTAACCCTCACAAAAATTCCTAAAAACTAAAAGAGCTATTACTGAGTCTCAGCGAATTTTGCCATGATCAGCTCTTCCCAGGTACATTTGTTTAAAATATTTCTGAATCAACATTTACTCATCAAATGCTCTGGTCTGAATCTTATTTTAAATTAACTTAATTATATGTTTAATGAGCAATGTTAATTGCACACAGAGTAAGATTATCTTGTTTTTCAGAAGAGAAGGAAGACCAAGGAAATGATTTGCTCATGAGGAATGAAGACGGCCATCTTGAGCCCAAACAAAGACTGAAGTCCTCTGGTATGTGTGTGTTGAAGCAATGCTGTGCAATGCTGTGTTATGTGTTACAGCACTTTATGATTTTATCTCACAGGACTGTTCATCTCAGCCGTAATTTATTCTTTCTATGTTTTTATTCTTAATAAAAAAAAAAATTATATACAGCTATTACAATTAAATCATGTAGGCAAAGTGTGACCCGAATATTTTTAAACTTTAAGTAAAAAAAAAAAAAAAAAACACCAACTGTTTGTCTTAAATAAAAGAATAAGTTTTATGTAAGTGGTTTTATGAAAAGTTATAAGAAAAGTTTTATGTAAGTGGTTTACATTATTTCATTGTTTCATAAATGTTGTATTATAAATTGTGGATTGATAGTTGATTGGTTTGAAGCCAGGCCTTACACTAAAACACATTTGTGAGAGAAGTCAGGAACTTTGAAGATAGATTAGAGAGGGGAAAAAAGACACATTTACTGCAACAATAGATGAATTATAGAGGCAAAAAATTCTGTCACATGCTAAGGGGTGTCTCATGAGCAAGTCCTTTGCCTTAATTCTTGCAGAATGAAATTTTTATTGCAGTATTTTAATTTGTACAGATGATCTCATCAGCCAAATGGGGGGTTTTGACCAAGTGATGCTCTTGAAAGGACTGAAAGAAGAGGATGTGGTAAATTGTCTTCAGAGAAAAACCTTCTCAAAAGGTCTTAAAACAGCTTGAAGAATGGTAAGTGTACAGTACTACAAGGGTCATAGTTGCTCACCCTGCTAAAACCACACAGAACATAAGCTGAGCTCTCTGTCAATTAAACAACTTAATCTGTATTGTGTGTTTCACTTTGACCAGGTCTGGGATCTTAGGACTGAGAGATCCTCTGGCTGAGAAAAGGCTACACCACATCAGTGCTGGATATCAACCACAAACTGTTTCCAGACACGAGAGAAGAAGAACACGATGGGGAGATGAAACCAGTTTAGATGAGATGATGGGAATCATTATTTTCTGGAACAGTATCACATGTCTTAAATGTATCACATGATCTGTATCACAGTTGACTGGATGGATTATTTTTACTTTTAAGGACATTTCATCACTCATCTGTGTGAACTGATTAATTTATGATATTAATGAATTTTTGATCCTTTATTATTTTCCTTGAACTGTGTTTGTCTTGAAGCTACTTTATCAACTTCATAGTCTATGCTTCAATAAAATTAATATGGTGAATATTGTGTGTTGAAAATTCTTGGTAAATTCATAATTTTACTAGATACTGTAGGCTACTATGGGTTTATTCTACACTTGAAAAACTACATATTAATTACCAGGATTATTTTTTGCTTAAACATTAATGACACCTGGAACAACAATACACCAGAAAGTTAGTATTGTATATATTTAATCACAAATATGCCTATATATATATATAAAGGGATTTACTAGATGAATTATTTTGAAAAGCCATTTACTTTATAGTTACAAACACTTGAGGGATAACTGAGAATGTAGCAGGAATGATCAACATGGATCTTGTACTGCATTAAATCCAAGAGCACGCACATTACTGATGTTCAGCATCTGAGGACCCAGATAAGGGGATGAGGAGGACATTTTTACACTGATTGTTGCTAATTAGTTAATATATATAGTATTCTGAGTACTCCATGAATTATTCCTTGTGGAATAGTGAAGTATCACAATGTGTATAAATTGTCCTTGATTATTGCTTAACAGTGGGGAATAGATAATGGCATGTTGTTGCAGGTTTATCCATTATATTTATTACTGTTAACTTCAAAAATAAAATAAATAATCTATAATTTTTATTATTAAATCATTTCTTTCTAATTTTGCCATGTTTCATCAGATGGCCTCACCATGTCCTGTCAAAAGCTTTACTGCTCATGACATAAGAATAAGAAAAGGTTAGTCTATGAAAACTGTCAGATATAAATGTGACTCAGCTCAGTTTGTTGTCCATTATGAGGAGAATACATACATGTAGGTTTTACTGCCCTTCTACCCCCAGGGGCCCAGTAGCACCCCCCGGAAGAGCCAAAAACTGTACATTTGAAATGGCTGTAAATCAGAGTCCAATTAATGAATCAAAGAGAAAACCAGAAGAATTTTTACTTAAGCTATGCTGATAAAATAATGTCGGGCACAGTTTTCAGAAATAAATGGAAATGTTTCATAAAGCCATTTTAAATATTGCTCCCTCTAAAATACCAAATTTCACTCTGTCTTTCAATTATATCTTAGAGGTTTACACAATGAAACTATTCATATATCCAGTTTTCCATTAAATATATTATTTATTTCATTTCGTCAATAAAACGATTTAAACTACATTACCCACAAGCCTCCGTCGTTCTATATATGGAAAGGCGAAACTAGGGGCTGTTTTTTGTAGTTCATCGAAGTTATGATTAGGGTTAGGGTTAGGATCTCGCTAAAGAGGTAATTTTCCACAACATAGCAACCCTTAATTGTTGACTTAATATATTACTAATGTGATAATAGTAGCAAAACGTTCTTTTGTAACACGATGCGCTGTTTAGTATGGGTTAAAGGATAGTCCAACCACAGACAACCCTGCGATGACAAGGGACATTGACAGCCAATGATATCAAAGCTGAGCAGCGGCGTCACGCTTCCTTATCCATTTATGACCGATGACTTTCGTTTTTCGGCTGAAGGGATAGATTGGTTAACAATCAATAACATTTGCTACCTATTAGATTGTGTTTTATAAACGTCTACACCTTCCTCCAACAATAATGCAAATGCGCTAATTATTGTTTTCAGCTTGACAAAAATTGGGCAATATTGATGAGCACATGGCCAGCATTCGCAGTTCTATCGAACCGATTCCTCTCATTAAATCTTTTTTTTTTTTTTCTAAGACAGGTGCATTTTCTAATCAAATGATTAGCTTGTAACATTTAAATTGCATGTTATGTTTTGTTTTAAATCTATAAAAATTATTCACTTTTGTTTTTCTGTGATTTGCCATTCTTTACCAATTGAAATCTAGCAATAAAAACAGAGTTAAAAAAACTGATTCAAAGACAAATTGCCCATATAACTGCACTGCATCCTCTGTCAATAAATTGTTTTTGCCACTATGAAGAATAAAAATTCTTTGCAAATACTTTTATTTAAAAAAAAAAGTAAATACAGATAGTCTTTCAGAGAACACTGAAGAATTTATTTGACCAAAAAGTGATACAACACACTGTTTCAAACTCAGAAAATAAAGACCATGAAGACATGCATGTCAAGTGTGCAATATCATCTATAAACCTCCATCAGCACAGCATCAAATAAACACTGATTGTCCGAACAAAGGAAGAAAGATAACGTTCAGGAAAACAAACACCTGCTACATAAAAATGCAGAAATAAAACTGACAATAACATCATTCACTTCATGACTGGAACTAGGGGATGGCTGTGCATGAATACGTCCTTTACGAAAACTCCTGATGAGAACTGATGTTTGTTTTTTTATGATAAAAGCACCAAAAGTAAAGTTTACTGTATGAAGCTTGAAAAAGAGAACACAATGCTTTATCAATATAAAAATACTATTTTCAACCATTGTTTTGATCACTGGTTCTGTATACAATATATGGGTTGCTGGAAGGTCACAATGTATTCATTATAAGCTTAGAACTAAAACAAAACTGCACTGCAAAGTCTAAACTCTAATCAAGGGAGCATTTCTGTGTGTGTTGGGAAGATAAAGAGTTAAAGAGGTGAGTCCTTGTGCATGATCGAGAAGAACATCATTATCTGCGAACAATCCTGAAAGACAGAAAGGAAGGAAATATTATAACATGCTACTTTTAGACCATAAAACCAGCCTCTGTAAAGATGCTGTATAATTATATATTAAATGCATCTATTATTAAAAGCTAGTCAATAATAGCAAGCTATATTCATATGAATTATAAAAAAATATATTACATGCTTAAAGGAATGTTATCAGTAGTGTAATTGATCTGCTCACGGAAACCTTTCCAATGTATGTGAAATATTATTAATAATAATAATAATAATAATAATTAGATACTGAGAATAATTTGGTAGTAAAACAAAGTGTTGCATGTTTTCTTGGTGTACAGAAAAGTATATTTATTTTGTACATCATTTGCAACTGCTTTTTTTTCACTTAATTAGAAGCCCCCAAAATTAAATTGTCCTCTGTAATAGGGACTAATGAAAAGAGAATTAGAATTTATTTTAAAATGCAAAGTTGAATAATAATCAAAAAAAAAAAAAAAAATCTCTGTAAACACTTAAGTGTGTCCCATAAGACAGTGGCTCCCAATCCTGGTCCTGGAGAAGCCCAACACTGCACATTTGAGATGTCTCCCTGATCAAACACACCTGATTCAACTCATCAGCTCATCAGTGAAGACTCCAAGACCAAGATTAAGAGAGACGCCAAAACCGTGCAGTGCTGGGGTTCTCCAGGATCAGGATTGGGAACCACTGTCATCAGGTCATGAAAAGTTCGACACACACTTGTGGTCATCATGCTCACTCGAACACTTGGCCTAAACATAGGAAAGACGTCAAATAAATAATCGATTGGTCAAGTGCAAAGATGGCAAGTGTGGGTATTTGGACAGTGCAAAAGTTTAAGAAACAACAAATGCTGTGCAATTTATAACAGCAGTTTGATAAAAAGGTAAAACCAACACAGACTTACTGCTGCAAATGTCTGCCTCCGCAGCTTTCTGTCTTCTCCATTTCTGAAGGAAAACCTCTCCACAAACACCACAGGGATGACTGCTTCCTTTACATCTTTTCAACAAAAAAAAAAAATACATAAATAATAAAAATAAGAAAGGAGGAGGGGGGTAAAATAAAATAGAATTATAAACAGAATTTTAATAATGTTTTGTGAGCAAAATATTTAAAATATAAACTGATATGAATGAACTGCAGGAAGGGAAAAATGTGTCCTTTCATTTATTTACTTTTTTTGGATTTACATAAAAATGTATCAAAAGCATGGTACAGTAAATGTGTGATATCTGTCATATAAAAGCACATCAAAAACGACAATTACAGTTGTACAACCATAGTTAGTTTGATGATTATTTTATTGTTGTATTGATTATTAATATACCATAGTAGAACTACAGTTACTGAGGAAAAAACATGGTAAATGTCCCGTTCCTGGATTTTAACTTCAAATTTAATTTGTTGCTATTGTACGTGTCGTGGTTACCATGATTTTACTACAAATTTACATCTTTGACATGAAATGAATATATTGAAAGTCTATGGCACGTCACGTGACCGACAGGGTTTAATCACACTAGTTAGCAGGTGTGTTCATTTAGTTAAACGCAATGAAACTCAAAGACAGCCGAGGATGACTGATATAATACAGCGAGTAAACAATATGGCGCTAATCTGATTAATAAAGACAGAATACATTTTATAACAGGCATTAAAAGAGCGTAATTATATCTACTCACCCGACCCTGTGGCACATGGAAACTGATGGCAAGTATCGCGATGTGTGCTGAATGAGACTTCTTGAACGTGATTTCATAGAGATGATGAACTATGAATAAGCGATAAGCGAGAATGGTGTGTAAGAAAACGGTTAAACTGCTTACTTGCACGCGCCTTGGAGCGTTGTTAAACTCACCTTTTTATGCCGTTTTCCCTGCAGTTGAGTGTTGCTTTGGTCAAACTCACCGCTGAGTGCTGTTTTACCTGCAGTTGAGTGTTGTTAAACTCACCACTGATGAACGCGCTAAGCTTTGGCACAGAGATCACTTTAATATCGAATTGCGAGAATATTTAAACCTCAAAAACAAGTTGGAGGGCCAGATAAAAACGATCTCTGTCATATATATATTTTTTGTAGCCTATTATTTATTTTTATTTATTCAGTGTAGTTGCGGTGTGCTGAACCAAGACGTCAAATTTAAACGCTGCTGAGTTCTATAGAAGTCTATCGGACTAACCTGCACGTTGAAAAATAACGCCAAAGGTATACCCAGTGCGTCAAAAAAGTGACGCCAGATCACTTGACCATGCGTCAGACATTTGACGAGTAGAGAGTGAGACTGTGTTGTCTGGCGAGGCTAACATCTATAAGCTAAATAACAGACCCAGGAAAACAAAATAAAACTAGTTGCTTGTCGCTGCCTACTGGTGTATCAGTGTAAACTGCAGAAAGAAAGAGCCACAGATTTTTATTTTTATAAAAAATAATTCACATAGCCAGAAGAGTAATTTTATTCTGGTTAGATTGTTACTGATGGCATTGAAACCCACTATGAGTCGAGTCTTCTGTGTTGGTCACGTGTTTCAAATGAATCACTTATGAGGTTCATTTCTGTTACAGTCTTAGCTCCCTATAGTTTCACAGAAAGAAGCTAATGTGTGTTCAGTGGCTGATGTCTGTGAAGAGCATCAAGTATCGCTGTGCTGTAAATCATAAGGTCTGATGAGAGACACACAGGCATATCTGTCTGTCTTTTGGACAAGTGTTCATGCTGTTCAGCATCCAGTGAGCAGGCAGTGTCATGGTCAGGAGGCTGTGATTAAGAATAATTAGCGCTGGGTGACAGAATGAGCCCGCGGGACTCGCTCCAGCACAATATATTTAATTGAACTAAATGATACAGGAGAATAAATCAGCCAGCCATATCGAGTCATCCAGAAAAAAAAAGAGCAAGATAGAAGAAGCTCATTCAGCTGTCAACCGCTCAAGACATGAGTGTGTGTGTGTGTGTGTGTGTGTCATATCAGGACACAACTCTGTATAATGACATGGGTATGACACAGGTATTACAAGGAGAGGGTTCTTATGAGCACATAACCCATGTCACCATTTCTCAAAACACTTATAAATCATACAGAATGAGTTTTTTTGAGAAAGTAAAAATGCACAAAGTTTCCTGTGAGGGTTAGGGTTAGGTGTAGGGTTGGTGAAGGGACATAGAATATACAGTTTCTACAGAATAACAACCATTACACCTATGGGATGAACACACTTTACACAAAAACAAACATGAGTGTGTGTGTGTGTGTGCGGTCTCCATGATTTTGCCAGGTAAGACATGTTCCTGGATCAACATTACTTTCAAAAAATATAGATTTAACCCAATCTCTACCCCTAAACCTAACCATACCCATAATTTATTCCTAAAATCAGAGGAAAATGACAACTGATTAACAAGTAAACCTAAAACTGACATTTCCTGGAAAGTCATTCCTTTATTCTGATTGGTTGATTGGGATGTTGTTCCAGGATCAACATGGACGCTCACAATGTCACTGTCACAGAAATAATGTTACTGTAATATATTTTTTCTGAAATTTTCTTTTTCAGTTTACTGTTTTTTTGTGAGAATATTTTTGTTCAGTCCCAAGTAAATATATCTGCTGTGCATATGTTACAGTGACTTGTTTACTGTAGTGAAAAAAAAAAATGTTGCAACAGCATGTGTGTGAACAATCTGATACATATTTTAGTATTCTAGCATGCTAAAGATAGGGGTGCTTTTCATTATGCCCAATGGTGTGTAGTTGGTCAGGCGAAAATCTGGTAATATTAATGTAGTGTGTGCCATTTCATGCAAAAGTTTGATTTTGATAATGCTATGTGTAGTTTCGGTTGCAGTGCTTCATTTTGCAGGATATATGAGGTATTTTGCAGTTTGTGTGTGTGGTTTTGTGAATTTTGTTAAGTATTTAGATAAAACCAGACTAGTTTTAAAAATTGTGTGTTAGCAATTGGAAAAAAAATTAACTGTATTTTAACAACTCGTAAAATAAGCATATTTCAGCTATAAAATGAGCAATTAAAATCATAAAAGCAGCTAGAGGAGTCTATGCCCCACAAATCCCCCAGTCATAAATAAGAGCAATAATATGATATTGTTGAAAATACCTTTGATTTAACAAGATACAAGCCTCTTCAGCGCTTCAGACGCAGCAGACACCTGTCCCTCTGTCCCTCACTTTAAAGAGAAAGCCTTTAAAGTGACAAAAAAAAAAAAAAAGAGTTGAGTGAAGATGGAAATGGTGAAGGAAAGGTGAAAGGTGACTGGAGGCCACAAACGAATGAGATTAGAGATGCTCCAAATCCTCAGTAGCCTTTTGGAAATCTGATCCAGCTCGGAAGGTGCTCCGAGTTTGTCATTCAGTTGTGTATTTTTTCCTCCTGACATTTGGGAATATCAGTTCTAGTGGTAAATATGTGAATTATTTCCCAGCTGATTGCAGCAAAATGACTGGGAACTGCTTGCTGAAACATTCATAAGGACTAGTAAATATTTCTGGGCAATAATTGATGAAGACAATAGTCATCACTGGAATTAAAGGAATAATTCAGCCAAAAATGAAAATTTGATGAAAATGTGATAGGGTCTGCTGTGTTTCCTTTAAAAGCGTGCTGGTGACATGCCTTACTTAAACTTTGCTGAGTAAAACATGAAATCCCAGAGATATTTTGATCTGATGAGCTGTGGTAAAGGACAGGTTGATTCATCAGTCTCAAAGAGATGTCTCAAAGAGATGATCTTGTGTGAATGTAAGACACTGTTTGATGCAGTGAGCAAACATAGTCTCATTCAGAAAGAGCAATTTTTCTAATATTCTCAGTTCTGATACTCTTATCAATGCACATCAAAAACTCAAAGCCACTTTTTGATAAACTAAGCGTTTTATACAAGAAATAATTTGGTTGACGTCATTATGTCGTGGGAAATGATGACGCGCAATAAATCAGCTGCTGTCAATCACGTCAATCAGCGTCGCGCGAACGCGGACTTTCGTTTGTAAACTTTAGATCAGATTTTATTTGGTTTGTGTTGTGTTTTCTCGTCGGGAGAGAGCATGTCCCCTCCAGTGACACGAGTAAGCAGTGTGTGTTCAGTGGTTGACAGTGACTGCAGGGGTCCCTGGCTCATGTTTGCTGCTCTTGTTGGCGCAGGCGAGCTCCAGACTGGCGCAGGCTCGGCGGAGAGCGGCGCCGTATTCACTGCGCTCCAGAGCTCCGTTAGGAAACGCGTCCAATGTGATCGGTGTTCACCGAGCTGCAGACGAGCCGAAGGTACCTGATGACTGCCACACTCTCTCTTTCTGCTGCGGTGTGTGAACAGTGCTGGGAACTGGGAATGCAATAGGTTATAATGTAATGTGTAGTGCAAGCATCGATCTGGGGGAACGCATTACAAGTAACGCGAGTTACGTAACCAGATTACTTTTAAGTAACTATTAAAGTAACGCATTACTTTTCGATTTAGATGGAAAATTACTTTTTCAAATATGTAACGCCACTTTGTTTCTCTGTGTATTGACTGACAGATCTCTGGTTGTCGTGTTGAGAGAAATCAGGAGTAAGTGCAGAGCATTGTGTGTGTCATGCATTTAGTCATTTAGCAGACGCTTTTATCCAAAACAACTTACAAATGAAGACAATGGACTCAAAATCATCAAAAGAGCAATGATATGAAATTGCTATTAGTCTCAGTTAGCTGAATGTAGTAAACATAGCAAGGTTTATTTCTTTATTTATTATATAATAAAAAGAAAACAAAATAGAAAAATAATAGATGCCTTGTTTTGCATTCATCATGCCCATTCAAACCGAGGAGGCACGTGCCCCCTCAGACTTCTGAGCCAAGGGGATTTGGAATGCAACTTCCAAAAGACAGAAAATAGCCAAATAATAGTTATTTATTATAACACCGGTGTGATTACAGCGTTAAGTACTGCACATCATCATCATCATCATCATCAGCTGCTAAATTCAAATCCACATTCACTGTCTGGTGCTGAGCCAGAGGGAGTTTTTACTTTATATCCGATCACACACAGTTCTGTTGAGTTGATGAATGCGATGACCAATCAGAGGCGTTCAGATGAGCCATCGCTGAAACGCTGGCGTTTTGTTCAGTGCACAGTTCTGCTCTCTGGAGAGTTCTCTCGTCAGAAATGATGATGAATCTGCAGATGTGCGAACGATGTATAAGATGTTAATTTCCCAGTGTGCACAGCTTCAGTGATTATAACGGGGGTTTTTGAGAGGGACTGAACTCTAGATAGACTGAAGTCACTGATAATGTTCATAATGTAAATACTCTTTGCTCTCTTTCTATACAATGAAGGTGTTCGTAACTTACAATGTTTTTATTAAAGTCACATTAAATATAAAGTCACACCAAAATCTGGTACTTAAAGCTGCGGTCGGTAACTTTTGACGCTCTAGCGGTTAATAAACAGAACTGCTTGCGTCTTGCGGAAGAACATCGTAGCCGGAACTACTTCTCTCTGTTTATGTCTATGAAGAATCACAAAGGTACTGGGTTACTCCGCCGCGGTATCCCCGAAGCAATCTAAAATAGTCCGAATATAAACACTTATTATAGGTGCACCCTAGTGATTCAGGACAAGCTAAAAACACGGTTTGGAAAATGGATTCATGGTGTACTCACTTATTATATACATTTTTCTACATTTTGAACACAAACAAAGTTACGGACCGCAGCTCTGATTGGTTGTTTTTTACCGGGAGCGATGGAGTTTCTGCAAATGGCAATAGGACACTGGGAGGAGCCAGAGGAGCTTGATTTATTCACAGATTATCTGTCTCATATTCTACTGTCAGGACATAATGACAGGTTTAACAAATATGTAAAATATATTTTTTTACAAAAGTTCCCTACAGCACCTTTAAGTAAAAAACTGCTTTTATGCTTAGTTAATGGATTACACCAGTGTTCCTCAAATCTTGTCCAGGAGGACCAATGCACTGCAGAGTTTAGCTCCAACCCTGATCAAACTCTGTGATTTACTAATGCTCCTATAGACATAAATTACCATGCTCAGGTGTTTGAGTAGTGTTAGGGCTAAACTCTGCAGGAAAGTGGATCTCGTCGGCCAGATTTACTTACATTAGGCTACTTTGCCCATCAAATAACATGATCTATAAAGATGCAAAATAAATTTACTGAGGAATCAAGATACTAAATGATATAATTAACACATTTGGGTAATGCTTTACATTTAAAAGAGAGTTTCCACAACACTGAGTGTAACCATTTTCATTACTTTATTGAAGTAACTTATTGAAGTAATGTTACCGATTACATTTGATTACTTTTTGATTAGTTTTCTAAAGTGGGCAAATCATGGCCTAATGGTTTGAGGCTCTTACTCGTAATCCAAAGGTTGTGGGTTCGAGTCTTGGGTTGGCTGGTTGGTGCTAGATTTTAGAGCAGTTTCTTCAAACTTAATTACAGATTTTTTCTTTTCCAGTTACTGTAGCAGATTGGAGTTAGATTTAACTAAATGATGTAATTCTGATGCATGTAGCTAGTTACTCCCCAACACTGGCTGTGAATAACATTTTCTTCATTAGAGACAAAAAGCTGCACGTGTAAAGAAGGACAATGCCAAAACGAAGCATGCAGCAGTGAAACCTTCTTCAACGGAGAACCGGAGCATCTCTGAGGTGTGTGACCTGGTCAAGGTGAGAAATCTCCATATGAGCATTGTATGATATTATTTGCTCTTAAGTTCATTATTGCTAGGTCCTCGTGTGTGTCTGTTTTTCACTTGCTGTTCTCAGCAGCCTGTTGCACACACTGATGTCTGTCTGGACTCCGAGCGTCTTCAGAAACGACCCGATGCTCCTCAGGCTTTCTCCTGCCTGTTGCTCAACATCCCAGATGTGGATTCTGCAGATGCTGGTGATGCTCAGATGTGCAGTGAATATGTGTGCGACATCTACGCTTATTTACAACAGCTCGAGGTGAAGAGACCACTAAGAGTCTAAAGAAGAAACAAACTAACTAACAAATTAAGTTTTCAGCAAATGTATTTTGGGGTGAAATGCTTTAAAGGAATAGTGACATCATCTTCAGCTTTCAGAGAATGTAATGGCTCCAGTTTAATGCAGGCGTTGGTCATCTTGACTGATTGAGCGTGGTCATCCCGTGGTGTATGCATCAGTGTGTGTAAAGGTTGATGTTTGATTACTACTCTTGCTTGAATGCATGCTTCTCTAGGTTGAGACGGCCATCAGACAGCGTTATCTGGAAGGTCAGGAGGTGAGCGGCGACATGCGAGCGGTCAGCATCGACTGGCTCATGCAGGTGCAGAGAGAGTTCAAGCTGCGGCAGGAGACCCTCTTCATGACCGTCAGCATCATGGACAGCTTCCTTCAGGTCAGCCATGCTCCATCTTCTTGACCGCTGCTCAATGTGTCCGTCCACTAATGAGGTCAGATATTTGTAGAGTTGCTTGCATTCAGTCATGTCTGAATTCTGAATGTTTTTAAAGAGTAACCCGGTGCCCAAGAAGTATTTGCAGCTGGTGTGTGTGACTGCAATGCTGTTGGCCTCGAAGTACGAGGAGATCTATCCGCCCACGGTGGGAGACTTTGCGTTCGTGACGGATGGAGCATACAGCGGTGGAGACATACGGAGGATGGAGCGCATCATCTTAAAGCGCTTAAACTACAGCCTTGGCCGCCCCATCCCTTCTCTCTTCCTACAGAGGGCCTGGAAGGTTGGACAGGTGAATTACATAATAATCTCAAACATTTGGGGTTAGTAAGAGGGTTCACGGTCTCTGAGTTAGTCTAGCGCCCGCTGATAGTTTATACTCATTATTGTGTGAAATTATTTGTTTAAATCAGCTGTTTTCTGTGTGAATCTGTGTTAAAGTGTAATGTATTTCTGTGATGCTCCGCTGTATTTTCAGCATCATTCCTCCAGTCTTCAGTGTCACATGATCTTCAGAAATCAGAATAATATGATGATTTACTGCAGACCCTTAAAATGAATGACCCTAAAAGCAATATTTCACCCAAAAATGTAAATGATGCTGCTAATTTCCTCCCCCTCAGGCCGTCAAACATGTGGATGACTTTTTGTCCTCCGTACAACCATAAAGAAGATTCTTTAGCTTAAACTGTGGCCCTTGATGGTACTTTAAGAGTAAAAAAAAAAAAAAAAGCATATCAGGCAACACCAAATTATTCCCTTTGGCTCCTGATCTCTCTCTCTCTCTCTCTCTCTCTCTCTCTCTCTCTCTCACACACACACACACACACACACACACACACACACACACACACAGGTCTTAGGAAGCAAAACAATCGGTCTGTGCAGTGAACTGAACATTATTTACAGCATCATTACCGGTAATCCTCTGGCAAACAGGGAAATCTGATTCTTTTCCATGAACTTATTCTTTCAGACACTTTGTTTCAATTAACTGCATGATAGTTTTATGTAAGCAGGGATGCGTGTTGTTTTTCAGGATTAGAAAGTTCAAAAGAACAGCACTTATTTGACAGAGAAATCTTCTGTAACATTATAAATGTCTTTACATTTCAGTTGAATGCATCCTTGCTGAAAAGTTTTTTATTTATTTTTTAAATCTTACGGACTCTTTTGTGAATGTTTTATTGATTGATTGGTTTTTATTTTTTCCTGGATGTGTTAAAGCTCGATTAATCTTGGAATGATCATGCTTGAGTTGCACAAGTAAACCATTTCCCGTCCTTCTCCGTGGCAGCGTGAGAATGGAAACCTGCACATCTTTTGCTCACTCACTTTAAAAGAATAAAAAGTCTTTTTTTTTTCTAGAATTTCAGATTTCCAGGAAAGTAGTATAACTGTTCTTCTCTCTTCTGTAAACCTCTGGTGTGCTGCCTCACACTGACTGATCATCTCCTCCGGATGCAGGCTGGTCGGAGCGAGCGTGAGCTGGCGGTGTTCCTGATGGAAGTGGCCGCTCTGGACTATGATCTGGTCCACGTTCCTCCGTCCCTCGCTGCTGCGGCTGCGTCTGCGGCGTCTCGGAGGATCCTTGGCTCCGGTCCGTGGGTGAGGCCTTCGCTCCTTCAGCTGTTAATGTGTCGCTTCAGCTGAGATCAGTTGATCTGCATGTGTGAAACGCTCTACGAAGCGCACGTCTGTTTGAGAATCAACCCGGCGTTTAGGGAAGCGTGTGAAATATTGAAGGTAATCCACCATGTGAGCGTTTCATCTTGATGATGTGTGTTTGGCAGAGCGTGAGTCTGCAGCATTACACCGGCTACAGCGAGGAGACCTTAGCTCCGGTGATGCAGGCCATCGTACGCACGCTGGAGAAGGTTACTGACCAATGCAAGGTGAGACCAATCTCATGCAAATAATCAACGCTTAAGTTCTTCTGCTGAAACCTGGTATGCGTTTGTCTTCTCGTGGCTCTTTGATGCAATGATATCTAAACGCATGCGTGTTTTATTCTTCAGTTGCAGGAGATTAAGAGCAGGTATGTGAAGGTTTCTTCAAGCATCTGCAAGGTCGATGTCGACGGATTCTCCGGTGATCTTTGGTGCAAAGATTGGTTTTAGTTTTGATGCACGTGAAGAGTTTTTAGGCACTTACACTTATTTGTATCTGGTTTTAATTATGTCTTTTAACCCATGCTTTTGTTGCATAAAATGTATTATATCAAAGTAAAGGGTCTATACTATGCTGTGTGAATGAACGGACGCATTTACCTAAATATAAGTCTGCATTTGATACTGATATGGTCAATAAATGTGTATTCATTTGATTACAAAATCCATGCAATTGTATTTTCTACCTTTAGTCGAAATCTATTGTGAATAAATGACTGTAGTCCAGAGTCTTTCATTTGTGGACTATTTACTGTGATCTCAGGATCATTGAACTGCTTTGCTGCATGCTGAAGGACATCAGTGTTCAAGAGAACTGTAACCGTGTGTCCCTGGCTGCTGTAATGTGTGTGTGTGTGTGTGTGTGTGTGTGTGTGTGTCTTAGTTCTTCAGTTAAAGACACCCACACAGAGTGTTTACTGCATGCCGGGTTTGATTGGAAAATGTTTGCATTTCTCTACGTAAATGACATTGCTTTTCCTGTTTCTGCAGCAAGGATTTAATGAATGAGTTATTGACCGACGGATGCACACACATTTGTATTGGTTTGTTTTGTAAAAGCATTGGGGTTTTGTCACTCAAAAGGGTGTTTCGGGTGCTGTCCAGGTGTGTGTTTGCACCTCTGACCGACTGATGCACACAATGAGAATCTCACACAGGTGTTTTAAGAGTCTACTGACCTGAAGAGTGTTTTATTCATCAAACACTCTTAAAGATTCAAGGCTTTTATCTTGTTGTGCCACATTAGAATATCTGAATATCTTTCACTGCACACGTCTGTAACTCAGATTTCAGCTGTTTTTAACTCCTGATGTGTTCTGATCATTTTGACCCAGAGGAGTTTCTTCTTCCAGAAAAGTCTAGTTGATGTTATGGCATTGGAGTAAACATACTGGTTTTGCTCGCATAAGTGTATTAAACCTTTTCTTTTATTTTACCCCACATTATTACACTTGAGACATTTCCAGACAGAAAAAATCTGGTCTATGAGTAATTGCATGTAAGTCCCCTGTTATTCTATATTATCTTTTAATCTTGGATTTAGTCTCTTTATCTGTGTTTTCTTTCAATTAGCACAGGTTTTGATTGATCGTTGGCCTTATTGATCTGAACATGTGCAGCAGTTTTTGAGTGAATATTGCTAGAATTATCAAAAAAAAAAAGAAACAATCCCACTCAGAAGCTGAACTGCATGAGCTCAGATCAATGAGACCCACGATCAATCAAAACCTGTTCTAATTGAAAGGCTATTTGATAGATCTGATATTTGCTGATAATATAGCATAAAGAGAGATCAAAAAGCAATAATAATAAATAATAAAAAAACGGGAATGATTCAAGAACCTATAATGTAACATACAGAATGAATAGTTGAACAGCGGTTGATGCAGTCAAGTTTCTTCTTCTCAGCCACAGCACTTTCCCCAGCATCTGTTTGTCACTATACAAACTGCAGAGTTTCCAGATACACAAGCATTAACCCTCACATGGAAACCATTAATTTATACTCATTTCATTGTTGTTCTGAGGGAAATATAGAATTTTGCACTATGGGAATTTAAAGGGCAGGTCTTAAGGTAGTCAGTGATGCACTGTTTAAAAGTCACATGATATTTCATTATTAGTCCAAAACTCATTTTTCCCCATGTCATCCTCACAGAGTAGACACCTGTAGAAGAGCAGAAATTGCTCTGTTAACATCATTTCTAAACACCTCCTTTTAGGAGTGATTTGTTTATTCACAATTTAACTTTATCTAACATAGTTTTACTGTAAATTGAAAGAAAAAAAAATCAATATGGCAAAGCTGTACCAAAGCAGAATTGCAGTAATGTATTTTAAATTTACAGATTATAGCATCAATAATATGATTGCAGTTATTACTTTATTTGAAGTGGTTATTGTAGTATAGCTGATTAAAGTATATACAATAAATAATACAGCAGTATTTTACAGGAAGGCCAGTAGATGTTATCTCTTCTATGTGATGAGTGAAGAAGACTTCAGATGAGAGGGATCTACTTATTTTCGGGAACAATTGAACATGATTCTGAAAGAAGTCCACGCTTTCTCGTGTCTCCAGTGTCAGAGAGAGCCGATAGGTGGCAGTGAGTCTATCAGGTAGATATTCCCAAAACTACCCAGCAGCTCTCAGCTGTCACACACACACACACACACACACACGCGTGCACGAGCGCAGAGTTTCTCCGAACAGAAAGTGGTGTTGTCGGTGAACGGGAGCACCGCAGAGCTCGGGTTAGTCTCGTGTCGGCTCGTGAGAGATGTGCTGGCAGCATGGCCAGATGGTTCAAGGAGCACCTGGGTTTCAAAACCACCAAAGCCCCGCCACCGGCGCCTCCGAAACCGGACTACCGACACTTCCACACCGCCGTCTCCAGCCTCCAGCCGCCGCCGGGCACCGGGTTACTGTCCGCGCAGCCCGACATCCTCACCGCATACAAACTCCAGAAGGAGCTGGACTTCGAGGATCCGTACACACCGGGCGGAACCGTGCCCTTCTGCACCGGCCCGAGCTCCGCGGCGGAGGTGAAGTTCGTGTCTCCGAAGCACCGGCTGATCAAGGTGGAGACCGCGGTCAGAGCCCCGTGCTCCCCGCCCGCTGAGCCCGAGGACGGCACGCAGGAGAAGGTACGAGCTGTCGTTAACCCGGTGCATTAACTAATGAACTTCTGAACATGTTCTGCTCCCGAGGCTCTCATCATCAGAGGCGCGTGCTGGGTTCCACCGCTGATCCAGGCGCGTGCTCTCGGTTCTAGATCAGTGGCCTCAACCCGTTAGGAACATTGTTCTTCTTTTTTCAGTTTACTCTTTTGATGAGATATTTAACACAGTTAAGCCAAATACAGTTTGGAAGCTTTTAGACAAATATACATTTTAAAAACATGATATCATCTAGCCATAATAGTTTTAATATTTGCATTAAACGCAGGCAAACAAACGATGGCAAACAGAAGCATCGCTCCATCTGCTTATATGCCATTTTACTATTGATCTTAAAACATATTTAGATTTTTACTAACTTGTTTTCAATATTTTATTATCAATGTATTTTTAATCAGATTTATATTTATTCATTTTATGTAGTGTTTTAGTAAAACACATACACATGTGTGTGTGTGTGTGTGTGTGTGTGTGTGTATATATATATATATATATATATATATATATATATATATATATTTATATATATAAATTAATTGTACAGTATGGTTTGTTAGGATACGACATTTATTTGAAAATCTGGACTCTGAGGGTGCAAAAAAAAAAAAAAAAAAAAAAAATATATATATATATATATATAAATAAAAATGTAACAAATTTCACACGATTGATAAAATCACCTTTATAGTTGTCCAAATCATGTTCTCAACAAATACAAGGACGATATTTTGCATTGACCTAATGAATCAACACAAATGTCAAGAATGCTCAAATCCAAGTCATCAAATTTGATATTTTTTCTTAAAATTTATTTATGGAAGGAAATGTACAAAATATCTTCATGGAACATGATCTTTACTTAATATCCTAATGATTTTTGTCATATAAGAGAAATGTATAATTGTGACTCATACAATGTAATATCCCTGTGTTTCTGATGAATGCTTCTGCTGCAGGGACACAGATAATACAAGTGATGTTTTTTTCATATTTATATTTAACTATAAACCGGTAGAGTCATCACCGTGTGGGAATATTTGACAGTAACAGGGTTTAGAGATTCTGGCATGCTCTGTGAGGGTAAAGGTTTAGCAGAGAAGGTCTCATCAGAACCGGTGAAACGAGTTGTTTGTGTGCTCCTCGACGGTATTGAGCTGTTACTGACATCCAGAAACACAATCCATGGCTCTGAGTTTGGGTCTGACTGCTGTAACATACAAAAACATCTCTGAGTGCCTGAGGAGCCACATCTGCAGAACTTTTGGTTATTCTTGATATGTTGGGAGTTATAGAGTCATTATACTCCTCATTATATTGGTCTCCATATTCTCTGGGATGGAAAGTGAATGTTTTAGATTCGTCCCTCATCAAACCACGCAGGATGAAGACGACCTCATAGAGGTCAACAGTAATGGGGACCTTTGACCTCCAGCGGAAGTTAGTCACTTGCAGTCTTAAAGACCGTTTTTAGCGTGATAAAGTGATTGTGTGGTGTGATCAGGGTAGGTGGAGTCTAAATGTGAACGGCTTGGATGCGTGTTGAGTTTATCCTCTCCGTGCTTCATTCCTGCCACACCGTACGCTCTCAGGTTAGTGATGTGACACAAGTGCAGAAAGCGTGCTTCAGACCGTGATGTCATGCAGTGCACACATCTACAGGTGGCTGTGATGTCATCCTCCTTCATGTGCGGCCTGTCAAATGTCTTCTGATCACAGAGGCTGCATTTATTTGATAAAAAATACTGTAAAAATGTAAAATATTATTATAGTTTAAACAGGTGTTTTCTGTGTGAATCTGTGTTAAAGTGTAATTTATTTCTGTGATGCTCCGCTGTATTTTCAGCATCATTCCTCCAGTCTTCAGTGTCACATGATCTTCAGAAATCAGAATAATATGCAGTTAAATGTATGACTATAAAATTCAAAGGGATACTTCACCCAAAAATGAAAATTTGCTATTGATTCACTCCCCCTCAGGACATCCAAAACATTTTATTTTTGTCATCAGTAGAACAGTAAAGAAGACTTTTAGCTGAAACTATGCTCCTTGGTGATTCATAAAATGCAAGACATTGGCTTCCGGTAACTTTTCTAGAGTCAAATAACATATCAGGTGACACACAATTAATATGCGTGGCTCCTGATGATATAATGAGGTCTTATGAAACTACAGGATCAGTCTGTGCAAGAAACTGAACATTATTTACAGTATAGTTACTGTAATCCAGAGCAATGGGGGAATCTGATTCTTCTCCATGAACTGGTTCTTTTAAACGATTCCTTTCAAAACGACTCGCTAGTTAATCACAGAAGGACATAACATACACAATTATATTATTAAAGCACCAGTAATGATGTTTTACAGTCTAGAGCATATAAAGTAATTGAACTGGTCTTCAGTTTTGAGTCTTTAGGTTTGATTGAGGAACTTGTAGATCTGTGCTGCTGAAGCGGTGAACTGATTCATCTAGAATGATTCGTTCATGAACCAGACATCACTCTTCACCTGAGGCTCTGGATTACAGGTAATAATACTGTAAACATTGCTCAGTTTCCTGCACAGACCAATCGTTTCGCTTCGTAAGACCTCAATATATTATCAGGAGATTCACACGCTAAAAAATGTATTTACTTTTAACAGGTGTTTTATCAGCATTTAGACTTCATTGCATTGTTTTAGAGTTAACAGAAATGTGCGTAAAATTAATGGATAATGTTGTGTGTAATGAGCTGCCAGTACGTTTAAATCGTTGAAAAGCAGCTTTACAGAAAATGTTGTTTCTACTTTATATTTAGGAGTAGGTTATTAGTGGTGACTATGACTGAAATGTACAGTAAAATCCTGATTTCATTGTCTTTCATCAGCGTAGTAGACTTATATTTCATGAATCAGCAAGGAGCAGGATTTCTCTCACAGCTTCTGCTCTCTTTATCGACCGCTGAGGCTGAAACACTAGGATCCTGCTACTGCTTCGAAAGGCCAACTCATGTCTTAATTACTTGACAAGTGGGTGATAATTATGTAAATGCTTTCCTAATGCTCTGAATGCCAATATCTTTTGCTCTATCTTGATTTTAAACCCACAGCAGCGTTCAGTCATTGCTTCAGTCTGTTCAGCACTGCAGGAGTCTTCAGGATTCATCAGATTTAGAGCTTGAGCTATGCTTTTCATCATTATTTTTAATCATGTTTACATCGTAAGGACTCTGTTGCATTTAACAATCTGCATCTGAGGTGCATGGATGGCGCAGAATAGAAATAAAGAAGTATGGCCTGAGACTGCATGAGTGTGTAATCAGCCTGTTGATTTCCTCTGGGCTCTCGTCTGAATGTCTCTCCTTCAGGAATACTGCAGTGAAGCGAGATGTTTGCAGGTTCTTGTGGGAGAAATAAAGCGCTCTGTGATCTCGGCACGTAACCTGTGGAAATGAGACGATGTCGCAGTCTTATTTGGGTCCACGTTGGTTGTTCTGATTTTAAATCACACTAAACACACACATGCTGCTTAGCTGCACTGTAACAAGACATAATGAACATTTCTAAGAAAACTGCGACGTCATAAACCCGTAATTCTGCAAAATTCATGGTGTTTTTAAGTGGTTATGTTACTGATTGAATGTACTTTTGTTGTAATTTTCACTTATTTTAGTAGCACTGATATAATTATAGACAGATACGTTTTATTTTAGTCAACAGTAATAGGCCTGGTTTAGTCCGAGTCCAAGCGGTGTCTCAAGCTCTGGAGTCTGAGTGCTTTTGCTCCAGGTTTCAGGAAGTGCTCTCTTCCTGACAGGAAGTGTTTATGGCTCCATGACAATCCCTTTTGACTGGGCAAGTCGGATCTTGCTGCTTGAAATAGACAGGGAGTGGTCAGCCCAAGCTTCTTCTGAGTCGGAAGCAGTGCGCTGTAAATCATGTTCTTCCCATGATCCTCGGTGTCTGTGATCGAGAGCTGTGGAGTGTGATGTTTCCGTCTGTAATCAAGACCTCTCCGTCACTCGCTCCACGCCTGCTTTCCTGTGTCACACAAGGAGGATTTATAGAGCAAATCTCACGCTCGGAAATATTCCACTCCCAAAAAAAAAAAAAATATATATATACATATTTATAGACAAAAACTCATATGTACAGGTCTGGAGGCAGGGCCAGTGTGTTAAAATATTTTCATCCCTTTTTTTTTTTGGTATATGTAATATTACTCCTTTTTTTACAATATTAATTTTGAGTTTTTCTTTTAATTTTTTACTTATTTAAATATATTAGTAATTTTAAGTAGTTTGACAGCATTTATTAAACATTTATTTTAAAATTATGGACATGAGAAAATAAATGAATATATATATATATATATATATATATATATATATATATATATTATTTGTATTATTATTATTATTATTTGTATTATTTTTTTATTTTTTTTTTGTATACATTCCACTCCAAATAAAAAATCTTTTTAATGCTAATTGTAATTAACAAATCTTTTTTCTTTTTTTGCATTTCATTGCATTGCAGTAATGAAAAGCTGGCAATATTATTAAATAAATGAACAAATAAAGCTTAAATAAATGCAGTCTTAATGATCCTAAAGGTAGGCTCAGTGTTTATAATCTCTCAACTTTTCCTTTTAATTTACATTTCTTGAATTACCAGTGCATACAGATACACAAATATTATATTTAGCATGCTATTTCCAATATTTGCATGCATTGCAAATATGCATGTTTAATTTATCTAATAAAAAAAAAATATATATAAAATTCAGTAATTTTGTTTTTACAAATATATATATATATATATATATATATATATATATATATATATATATATATATATATATATATATATATTATAATTTTAGTTAACAAGAATAACCCTAATTTGATCAAGCTATTTTTTTTATCTTTTTTTTTTTTTTTTGTATTTCAGTACTAAAAAAATAGGCTCTGTGTTCTTAATGAAGAAAAAAAAACAATTTTGGTTTTTGGTTGAACTATAATACTGGAATTTCATCAGTGCACACAGATCCACAGATATTATTCTGCAACTGGTGCTAAAATAAGAACATTGTGAAATGTGTGCATGCATTATAAAAACGTCTTCTTATATTCTAGCATCACAGCTGCATCTGCCTTATTTTCCCTCCAAAATTCAAACTCATATCTGTGGTAAAGGAAAAGAGGTGCAGAGGGAATTGGATTTTGTCAAGCGTGTCCTCTAGTGTTTAATCAGGAATATCTGCGCAGTGTTAAAAGCGACTGGTGTCCGGTCGGGTCATCGTGACAGAAGCAGCAGGACCGAGGACAGATGGAGCGTGCATCTAAACGAGAAGAGCACAAGTGTTGAGTCTCTTCAGCTGTTGAGAGCAGATGTACTCATGTTCTTCTGTGCTCATGAACGGTCTGTGATGAATGACTCCTGACACACGATCAATGGCTGCGTAACAACTTCTCCAACTGACAGAAAAATCACTTCTGCTGCAAAGCTGTGTGAAATGTGTGTGGAGAGAGTTACACTGACCCAGAAGAGATCTAAGCAAACACATGCAAATACTTGTTTATTTATGTCTTTTTATTTTATTTTATAAATCTAGAATGGTCAGCATCTTTGCGCACAAAGGCTTGCTCTGGGTCCAGGGATGTGGTTTGGTTTCTCTGTCTGTATGGGGTTTTGCTGTAGTAGTGTTGTCCTCATTAGATTTGATCGCTGCTCTACAGAGCGTTAGCAGCAGAAACGGCCTTTAATGCAATCGTGCCGCTAAGCCTCGGGTCCTATTAGGTTATGTGCCGCTCAAATCCCTGCGGATCCGGATGTAAATCATCAGCGTCAGGCTCTGTCAGGATTGTGTTATCAGGAGCACGTCGAGCAGGAATATCTCTGGAGGTGCTGCAAGCCACAAACACCAACATTACAGTGTGGACGCATCGAGACAGAAGAAATGCACGCGTTTTAGTTTATAAAACAGCAATATATATAACTATATAATAGCAGAAGCATAACTTGGATGTTTATTTTAATTTGTATATTTAATTACATATAACAATCTAAGTTATATATTTTTGTATATGTAAAATATTTTATAATTTCTTTAAATATTTAGAATTTACTTTTAAGTAAAAATATTATTTTTTATAATAAATAGAGTAATAAATAGAAGCATATCTCGATTGATTGATTTCATGGGGCTTTATCTTGAGTTTATTTCAAGGGAAGCGTCTGCTTGGCTGTAGTGACACTACTGGACTGAACCATCTTAATGCTGATCTTAGAGCAGTAATCAGGCTTGTGTGTTTCTCACCGCGCTCCTCAAGGGCATGTGTAGTGTTTGCGTGTGTGTTTGACTCTCAGGACACACCCAGCGCTTGTGTGCAGCCCGCAGATGGGTGTCCGCTTTACTAAGAGCCACTGCGTTTAATTATTCCCTCCTCATTCACACACACACACTTGTTATATGCTCGAGTGGAGAACGGCTGAACATCACTCCAAACTTAGCATATATGAGAAATGCAGCAACATGTTGCTTCAATATATCAAGCCTTTTCCTTATTAACCCTTAACTGCTTAATAGTGTTCTCAAATACATGTAAAAAATTGAGTGACCTGGGGACCGTGAATAAGTTAATGTATGTTTAAAAATGTGACAAAAAAAAGATTTTTAAATCAATTAAATTCTGTTATTAACTTCCATATGTTAATTTCACATGCATTATTCATTAGTGCATTTAGTGGTAAAGTGTCTGACTATTTTGCATGTGTGAACTGGAAATATCTTCATTTATAGTAAAATGTTTTCTAAAGAAGTATGTTTTCTAATAAATAAATTAATCAATTCCATTATGTTAACTGTATTGCATTTCGAAGAAATTAAATTGGCTGTAATTCGTCTGTGAAGTCAAGCTGTTCTGTTCTGCCATTTAGGCAGATCCATTAGTTTTGTGTTAAATTGTCTTCACTCTTGACCTTTTACATATGCTTACTGAAAATGCATACTTTTCTCTCTCTTTCTCTCTTTCTGCTTATGTGACCTGCATGTCTTTACTGACTCCGCTCTGGTATGAGGACGAATCTCATTCTCTGAGAGCGTATTAATGCTTGGGATGCCTCCGTGTCAGACTCAGATAATGGTGCTTTGAGCTGTGTGGCTGACCTTGACGTGTTTCTGAGTGAAAACAGCCCCACTGAAACCACATCAGTAACAGCAGTGAACACGCATGTGAGATTGAAAGACGGCTATAAATATATCTGCTTTATCCTGCCGATTGTTTGTCCTTGCTTTGTGATAAGACTGCGTTTCCAGCATAAAGCCAGCCAGGAGAGTCTCTATGAGTGCAGGATATTACAGTATGTGGTAATATTTGAGAAATCAGTCGAGGACATCTGCTGTGACACGATAATCAAGTCAACATTTTTTAAATATTCATTTATCTTTTGAAGGTCTTGGGTAATTTGTCCCAAATCCATTCTAATCTCCGTGTTCAGCCGTGACAGATTCTTCTTTAATCTGACGAGCAAGATTTTGGCCAGTTTTTTCTACTACATAAAAAGTAGTTTTAGCTCATAAAAAAAAATGTACTGGCATATGTACTGTCTAGAACAAATGTTATATTGTATAATATTCCTACTACTATCACACACCACCCTCTAGTATCTGAAATAACCTTATTGGAAATAAAAGGTATATTATTTTTAATGAGTATGACTGAATCTCTCGATTTAAAATTAAAGCTGGAATGAAATACATGTTCCACACATCTCCCCCGAAGCCGAAATCTATTCTCATTTTTTAAATGTGTCTCTTGTAGAAAAATAATATCTGTGTCTAATTTTCTAAGATGAGACATTATTTTACCTCGTTTTACAGCCCCATTAAGTCCTTTATAATTCCATGACACGATTTATTTTTACTCCCGTGTACATTACTTATTCCTTTAGCCATAATTAGATTTTAAAGCAAGTCTTGAATATTGACAGCCAAAAAAAAAAAAAAAAAAAACGTAAAATATTTGAATCATGTTTTTTTTTATAACTAAATAAGTTAACACGTTAAACTGACAGCCCCAACACACACACACACACACACACACACACACACACACACACACACACACACACACACACACACACCTTATTATTAATTTATTTTAGTTTATTTAATTTAAGTTTATAAAAGTTTATTTAAAGTATGGTAATAAATAGTTTAAAAAAATGCATATTATTATCACAAGAGCTCACTATAGAGTGGCATCTAAGTATATTCTCAGAAATATTAAAATCATGCTTAACTTCTGTTTTATTTGACACATTAGCTAACTACATGGTCAAGTAGAGAGCATTGCATTTTGGGACATTTTGAATTAACATTTTTCAGTCCAGTCTTTTTTGCTGTACACTTTCAAAAGATGTCGCAGGTAATGCATGCTCACTGAAGATGGACATACTGTCCTCAGTGTTCACACTACACACTGCAGAAGTGCTAGTATAGTCTTTATTCTTTGGACTGATCCCATAAAGTGCTGCCGTGTTTGACTCTCTGACGCTGGTTTCTGGTTTTAGCTCCAGTCAGGGTTTGGTGTGGTTTGGGTTCGCTTTCGTCCCTCTGTAAACACTGGAAATGATGAGGGGAGTGAACATGGCAGTTCCAGAAAGCAAAAAACTCTGACTCTGGAATGAATTGTAGTTCTGTTGTTTCTAACATCTATCGTTGTGCCATTAACGTTTGTGATCAACTGTGATGTTTTGCAGGAACTTTATCTGTTGTAGGAAAGTAAACTGAATTTTTAATGTTCTTGCTGGGTCTCGTCCCCTGTCTCAATCCCACAGCGCACAGAGGAATAGCCTGTAATTACACCGAGATGATGATGGCCTCTCTGTTCCTGCTCTGCTACAGCCCCCTCATACCTTCAACTTAGAAAAATGCAGGGTTTCCAGCAAACTTAGTTTTAAAATACTAATTTTGGATCTTAGATTATGTAGATGTTTTTCCTTTCTACAAATAGTGTAGATGTTTTGATAGTAAAATACTTGTTACTCTCCACTTTTATGTAAAGAAACTACAGCAAGTAAACCATTTGTAAGTTGTTTTTCTGGAAAAAAACTCATTTTAAACACTTATTCTGTGGAGCTTTGTTTGCTTGACCGGCCTGATTTGGGTAAATGCATTGTGTCCATGCAAAGGTTTAAAAACACACAGTAGCACCTTAAACTAAATAGTGTGCTGTATTGCTAGTGGATGAAAGCCAAGACTGGTGTAATATTATCCTCATTCATGCTGTCTGTCAGAAGAGCTGCATTCTGGAGAGCTGCAGGAAGGACAGATAGTGATAAGATATTCCCGTATAGAGAGAGTTTATATTGAAATAGGAGAAGAAACAGCAAGTATATTTTACTGTTAAAACATGTTGAGAATCATTAATCCAAATAGAAGTTCATCAGTTTGGCTTTTTATTGGTTGTGTTAAAAGGTATAAATCAGGGGTGCCCAAACTCTGTCCTCGAGGGCCAGTGTCCTGAGTTTAGATCCAACCCCAATTAGACACACCTGTACCAGATAATCAAGCTCTTACTAGTCATACTAGAAACTTCCCGGCAGGTCTGTAGAGCAAGTTGGAGTTAAACTCTGCAGGACACCAGCCCTCCAGGACCAGGTTTGGCAGCCCTGTTCTAGATACAGTACATTCCCTCTTATCATCAGAAAGTAAGTTCCTTACCAACCAATCTATAACAACTTCCAGGCACTAAGTGTGGAAAGTAGATGACGTTCACCTGGTTTGAGTGGTTTGACAACTGTGAGTAATTAGCATAGAGCTGATAAAAAAGAAGAATGTTGTGTTTGAGAAGAACTGAGCCCAAAGGACACGCATGCAGTGGTGGTAATAAAACAGGACCTTGAACTGAACCCTGTGGGACACCACAGTTTACAATTGCTTGAGAGGAAGACAAATTCCCAATACTGGCAGAAAATATAGGGTTTTCAGACCCTGTGTTCTGGTAGGTTCTGACTTATTAGAAATATCATCCTGTACACATGAATCAAAAAGTTGTGACCGTAACACAGAGGTTTCCTTTGATGTGGTCTATTTGTAGTTTTCCAATTATGATAATGCTCTTGTCTTTCTTTGACCACAGACCATAGAGAACAATTACAGGGATTAATTTCCAAAACACACACTGACTTTCTACAAAGAATGTAAAATATGTGAGATGAATGGCATTTGTATCAGTTTGTGTATAAAGCGAATGGCTTATTGTGACCCAACTTCTGTTGCACTTGTTGTGCTTCAAACTATCTCATATGGTGGACATTCTGCCCCAGAGGAATACAGAGAAGTGTCCAAATTCAAAGTCCAAACCTCCACCAGGGACCAGCACTGCAGATGGCACCCTCTCACTGAACTCTTTCCTTCTTGCTGGGGGCAAAATCATAGCCATATTTAATTTCAAACCACAGAAACTGTAGTGTTGCTATGTTTTACTAGCTTGAATTATTCATTCATACTTTATTAATAATAAACCATGTTGTGAAAGGTATCACAATTCCTTGAACATGACTTGGCATTAACACTGTAGAATGCAATGTGTGATTGCATGATTGGCGTCACACGTGCATAGATCTTTGTATTGCTGGTAGTTCACGCTCCGTTGGATGACTGGTATTCCAGCACAACACTTCTTTGTACAGAAGCTTATTGTTTTGTCACATCCTCCCTTGAAATGTTGTATTTTGAAGCACTGAGTCGTTGATTACAGCTTTGTGGTGTCAGGAGACCAAATTCCACAATTTGACAAACAGTCTCGAGGTAATGAATGAATCTCAGAGTGTTGGTCATGTGCATCTAATTACTATCATGAGTGTGAAATGCCCTTTAAAAAAAGGAGAAGAAAAGGGCTGCAATTAAATGTTTCTGCTTGCCAAAGCCTGTATTTGTGCAACGTTGTGTGAGCAGAGAAGAACAGTTTATACTTCTTCTGTTGATTCTCATTGTGTGTCTTAGAGCAGACTCAGCCTCAGACGGCACACCCACAAACCACCCACGGTCCCCTGACAGTCTTATACATATTTCACATGAATATGAAGTGGATTACACTATGATAATAGGCCAGCTTTTATGGGTTGTGTACAGTAGATGATTATATGTTCACCTGGTTTGAGTGGTTCGACAACTAGTTATTAGCATAGAGTTGTTAAAAAAAAGAAAAGTTGTGTCTAAGAAAAACTGAACCCAAAGGACACACTTGCAGTAAAAATTTGCCTTTTGGGTTACCACAGTTTAAAACTGCGTGAAAGGAAGACAAATTCCCAATATTGTTGAAAACGGTTTTGTCCTTCAGATAGGATTTGGTCAAATTAAGCAAAGCAGATCATGTAATATGATAGGTTCTAACTTATTCTAAATATCATCCAATAAACTTGAATTGGAGTTGTGACTAGAACATTAACAAAATCTCAGAAATTATTTAATTACCTTGAGTTTATCTGTTGGGTTTGAGTAGCACCGTAAAATATTTCTGTGTTTATCGGTGTAATATTTCTGAAATAATACATATCTTTTTTGTCAAAAGACTTAAAAAGCTGGGCTAACAAGTGAAGTCAAGTCACCTTTATTTATATAGCGCTTTAACAATACAGATTGTGTCAAAGAAACTGAACGGCATTAAATAGGAAAATAGTGTGTCAATAATGCAAAAAGTCAGTTCATCAATGAATTCAGTGATTTCATCATCCAGCTCAGTTCAGTTTAAATTGTATCTCTGCAGTCAAGTCAACTAAGCAGAGGCGACAGCTGCAAGGAACCGAAACTCCATCGGTGACAGAATGGAGAAAAAAACCTTGGGAGAAACCAGGCTCAGTTGGGGGTCAGTTCTCCTCTGACCAGACGAAACCAGTAGTTCAATTCCAGGCTGCAGCAAAGTCAGATTGTGCAGAAGAATCATCTGTTTCCTGTGGTCTTGTCCTGGTGCTCCTCTGAGACAATGGGCCCTATCTTGCACCCAGCGCAATTGACTTTGTACACCGACGCATGTGTCATTCCTATTTTGCACCTGCACAAAGCACGATTTTCCCTCCACAGAAGCACGTCGCTAAACTAGTGAATGAACTTGCGCTCCCTGGGCGGTTCAGCGCAAAAAAGGAGGCGTGTTCCGGCGCAAACAATCCCTGGTGCTATTTTGCTGTTCCATTAAACAATTGCGCCACTGACCAGAAAAAACCTAGTCTAAAGTCAGTGTCGCGTTGCGCGTTGTTCATTATGCTATTTTAAGGGCGCATGCTTGACCATAATGTATAGCGTGCACAACGCGCATACACTTTGCTCATGTAATCTACACAGATGCAACAGTTATTTTTGCAAATCATAAATTGTTCCACTAAAAAAATATTAACACATGAGATGACGGAAATCATTGTGGTGTGCCACGAAGATGTGAAAAAATAGGCATAAATCTAGCTTACAAATTATTCAGGCTAATTGTAGTTATTAAGGATCAGACCTATTTGAGGTCATATATGTATATAAGGACATCTGACAAATTGGTTTGTCCGTCAAGAACCAGGAAAAAAAATAGATGAAACAATTGTGGCTATTTCCTCCCACGCCTGTTTAACCGACGCTATTTTGGGTGGGTTTCTCCCATCCCCATACAACACAACTTCTCTGTCTTTCACTGCTCTTACAAGAACATCAGTCTCCTCGGCTGTGAACCGCTCCTGGTGTGCGCCTGGTAAATACGCCATAATTATAGCAATCCATAATGGAACTTGCGCACCTGCTTTTAAAGGGAATGTTGGATGACGCTCTGATTGGTTTATTTCATGTTACGCCCAAACCACACCTATGAATAATGAAGCTACTTCAGACCAACCCACTTTAGATTTGCGCCGGGCGCAAGAGCCATTTATCCCGCCGGGAAAATAGCAACAGCGCCGAGACCCGCCCACAAAGTTACTTGCGCTTCGCGCTTTGACACTTGCGTTTCAGATCGTTAAAATAGGGCCCAAGGTCTTTACAGGGGATCTGTATTTGGATATTAAAAGCATATTAGTATGTTATGTTTAAGCCAGGTTAAAGAGATGGGTCTTTAATCTAGAGTTAAACGGCAAGAGTGTGTCTGCCTCCCGAACAATGTTAGGTAGGTTATTCCAGAGTTTAGGCGCCAAATAGGAAAAGGATCTGCCGCCCGCAGTTGATTTTGATATTCCAGGTATTATCAAATTGCCTGAGTTTTGAGAACGTAGCGGACGTAGAGGAGTATAATGTAAAAGGAGCTCATTCAAATACTAAGGTGCTAAACCATTCAGGGCTTTATAAGTAATAAGCAATATTTTAAAATCTATACGATGTTTGATAGGGAGCCAGTGCAGTGTGGACAGGACCGGGCTAATATGGTCATACTTCCTGGTTCTAGTAAGAACTCTTGCTGCTGCATTTTGGACTAGCTGTAGTTTGTTTACTAAGCGTGCAGAACAACCACCCAATAAAACATTACAATAATCTAACCTTGAAGTCATAAATGCATGGATTAACATTTCTGCATTTGACATTGAGAGCATAGGCCGTAATTTAGATATATTTTTGAGATGGAAAATGCAGTTTTACAAATGCTAGAAACGTGGCTTTCTAAGGAAAGATTGCGATCAAATAGCACACCTAGGTTCCTAACTGATGACGAAGAATTGACAGAGCAACCATGAAGTCTTAGACAGTGTTCTAGGTTATTACAAGCAGAGTTTTTAGGTACTATAATTACCACCTCAGTTTTTTTTCTTCAATATTTAGCAGTAAGAAATCACTCAAGGTTTTTTATATTGACTATGCATTCCATAAGTTTTTCAAATTGGTGTGTTTCACCAGACCACAAAGAAATATAGAGCTGAGTATCATCAGCATAACAGTGAAAGCTGACACCATGTTTCCTGATGATATCTCCCAAGGGTAACATATAAAGCGTGAAGAGTAGCGGCCCTAGTACTGAGCCTTGAGGTACTCCATACTGCACTTGAGATCGATATGATACCTCTTCATTCACTGTAATGAATTGATGGTGGTCAGATAAGTACATTTCAACCATGCTAATGCACTTCCATTAATGCCAACAAAGTTTTCCAGTCTATTCAAGAGAATGTTGTGGTCAATAATGTCGAACATAGCACTAAGATCCAATAGCATTGATAGAGTAATAGCACTAATAGACTAATCTTTGAGAGTATTTGTTTGTGGGTTTATAATTACTGTATGTGTGACTGAAGAGAGAGTTCATCTACACGTGTGCCTTTCACCACAGCCTCCTTCTACAAGCATTCTTTGAGTCCTGTTCCTGTAGAGAGAGGAACAGTGGGATAGACATAAATTAATGAAAGAGCGAGAATGAAATGAGTCTCATCGTCTGATTCTCTTAATTGCACTTCTTGGTTAAATTTATAAAAGACCTTTAAAAGGATATAGACCTTGATATTGACATATCTTTACTGATTCTGTATACAAGCAATATGATATTGGAAGCAGCCTAATGCATGTGATGTAATTAATTTGACAGCCATAATTTAAATGATACCTTTTCTCTTCTCGTTTTGCAGCTCATCATCCTAGAGGACTATGCTGACCCCTTTGACGCAGCGGACCAGAAGGGCGGCACCCAGACAGTCACAGAAAAGCCCACGGAGAACGATGGCTACATGGAGCCCTACGAAGCTCAGAAGATGATGGCTGGTAAGATGAAGGTGTTTTTCCAAAATTCATGGGTCTGTGGCAGCAATTGCCCCAGCGTGAGCAGAGTATGGCTCGATGAAACCATCTCGCCTGTCTGAATGAAGATGGGAGCAATATGTGAGCGGTCTAGAGTTCTGGTAAATACAGTGCAACTACCATAAACAGTCTTCATATGTCAGGGGCTGTGGTCTCGTGTCCATGTGTAAGGGCACTACCATACGAATGCATGCACAAGGATGCTGTCGGCCGTTTGTGTGCGCTGTTCTAGGCTTCGAAGAGGAAGGGGCTGTGTGTGTTCTCTCAGGGAGGCTCAAACTATTGAGAGGCGATCTGTCATTGATTCACTGCAGTCTGGAGCTGTTAGCTTAGATCAACCAACCAAATTACTCAGCAAACAGACCATGCAGACGCAGGATAAACTGTTTCTCAAGGTCAGAATAGACTTAATCTATGAATCTTTTTTAATGTATGTAAATTTATATTATTTGTTCATGTTCATTCACCGTTCACTGACTAATGTTAAAAACAACTGTTGATTTTTAAAAGTTTTTGTTAATATTAAGTAAATGGTTACTTAATGTTGACTTATATATGTAAATTCTGTATTATTAGTTCTGTAAGTGACCCACGTTTGGTTTTTGACCACTGACAATGCTTATTACCAAAACATTTTTTTGCATGTTGATGTACCGTATTTAAAGATGCACAAGCGTGTGAATGTTTGATAGATAGAGCCAGATTTCGGGTGAGCTGTTGGATTGATCGGGGCAGGGAACCTTCAGTGTTTGAGCCGGTTGGGTTTCTGTGTCTCTCAGTTTGAACAGATGACTTCACAGTTTAATCATTGACTCAGCGTGACTCCAACACTAGAATCATTGTGGCTCTGTTTGTTTGACTCTGGGTTGCAGAAGCTAGTTTACGTCTCTTAAATCAGCTCTGAGCATCATCTCCCAGGTCGATGTTTCATTACACCTCATCACCTCCGAGCAGGACAGCTGGACATTTACATTTTTTTCCCCAGTTGGACTTTTTTCCTTCTTTTCCTTTTTTTTTTTATTCATATATTCATCTTTTCTTCAGGGCCATCTGTCCTGTCACAGAACACATAGGGGAAATAAATGAATAAATGAATGCATGTTGGATGTGCTTCATAACTCTCTAAACAGAAGGGGAGATGAAAGTGGCATATTATTGACTCATTACTTTAATGTCTTAATGCTGTCCTTATTTAATTTATTTTTTAAGGTGTTGATTGATTTGTCTTTGTCCAGCACTGGGACTACGTTTATTGTACTTGCATGCAAAACTGGCACATTCCCTACAATATTTATATAAATCATATTTTCAAAATCAAGATTTGTAAACTAAAAAAATTCAGTGGTCCTGAAATAGACTTCACAGTCTTTGATTTTGGGGTTAACTATGATCTGGGTGTATTTGTGACAAACTTCAGGAGATGAATATATAAATAATTAATATATAAATGCTTAATGGGATCTGCCTGTCTGTGCGTGTGTGTGTGTGTGTGTGTTCTCTCTGTGGATTGTGTGGAATGTGTTGCTGTTTCTCCGTCAGTATTTCCAGCTGTTACACACACACACACGTGCAAACACACACACATGCGCAAACACTCATGTTTGTTTCTGTTTAAAGTGTGTTCATCCCACAGGTGTAATGGTTGTTATTCTGTAGAAACTGTATATTCTATCTCCCTTCACCAACCCTACACCTAACCCTAACCCTCACAGGAAACTTTGTGCATTTTTACTTTCTCAAAAAAACTCATTCTGTATGATTTATAAGTGTTTTGAAAAATGGGGACATGGCTTATGTCCTCATAAGAACCCTCTCCTTGTAATACCTGTGTCATACCCATGTCATTATATACACACACACACACACTAACTGTTGGGTTTGCCTGTTTTATAGGGACCCTCCACAGGCAATTTTAGATTTTCAGAAAACTTAATTCTATATGATTTATAAGCTTATTTCCTCATGGGGACTTAAAAAAAAATACTGCTATTACTATCCTTGTGGGGACATTTGGTCTTCATAATGTGTGTGTGTGTGCTTGCCGTTTCCTTCAACACTGTGTGTGGAATATCTTCCAAACTAAAGGAAGCGAGTAATTTCTCTTGTATTTCCCCCTTCCTTTCTCTTTCTGTCAATCACTCACTCACACTAAACTAACAGACACACTTTCACTGCGCTGCTGGATGTGTTTAAACACGTCTGGAGTTTCAGGAAGGCAGTAAGGAGCTCCATTGTTCGTGTGTGGTGATGCTCGTACGTCTCTGCGACACGTTTCACCTTGCCAGAACTTTCCCACAATCCCCAAGGTCTCTGTGCTTGGCAAACACACACACACACACACTCATGGTCATTCGTCACCCACACACACACATGCACTGGATGCTCGAGGAAGACTGGTGATGCAGGGGGCAGTCTGTGTTCTTCTGCTCCTCGGTGAACGTTCTCACACTGAGCTGCAGTTTCACAGCGTCTGCTGACTCAGGACTTCTCTCTCACACACACAGTATTTCACCTCGCAGCTTTAGTGGAATTGTGAGAATGTGTCTTCAGTCTGCTTTGTGTCAGTGTTATGTGTGTGTGCGTGTGCATATATAAATAAAGCATACTTATTTATTTATTTTGGGGAATGCATCTATTTAAAGAGTATTGTTCAACAGAGAATCCATTATGCTACTGGTATTTCGTTTTAGCATTTTCATCCATATATCATACAATTAGACAAACTATACAATAAAAACCAAACAAACAGATAAAACATCACTTCTGTTTGTACCTGTAGGGGTTAATGGTGACTGCTTGCATGAGCAGTTAATATTTTAATTGAACATGTTATATGTGTGTTTGATTTTTAAATATACGATGATCTAAAATTATGAGAATAAAGTCATATAAATTACAAGACTGGGGTTGAGGTTGAGATGGTCTATATTGTGCATGTAAATGTCCAGGATTGGGAGCACTGGGAGTAATTACGGTGGCCTGGCATCTGATTTGAATATATGTGGGATTATTATCAGAAATCATGCTTTGTGTCATTTACTCGCAGGAACCGTATGCTTGAAAATATGTCACGTCCCTGAATGCATTCATTATTTGTATTGCACCATCCACCCATTAAAAGCAATAAGCTTTGTGCTTTTGGTACTTTTCACATAAAACCGTTTTTTTATTTTTTATTTTTTTTTATTCTGTCAGTTTACAGACAATATGTCATACCAGGGCTTGAAAAGCATAAAAAAAAGAAAAAGAAAAATGCACTCCATTCACTCCGAGCAGAAGGATATTTTAACATTACTGTTCCAGCATTCCTCTGTAATATTACCATTCAGTGTAAAAAATACCAGTTAATAATGTCATAAAAAATGGTTTCTTTGCCTATAATAATAATATAATAGTAATACCATTAGTACCATTATTTTTTTTATCAAAAAAAAGCAAAGAAAATTTGTTTTCTGCATTGTTAAAAATGCTACTCATAAAAATATCATTTTGAGAGGAAAACACACAAGTGTAATAATATAGGCTCACGTTGCACGTCACGTGTTTACAGTCACAGTGTAGTGGAAGCAGTGACAGATCTTTTCTTCTGTATTGTGACGTACATCAGAGTAAAAGGGATTATTGTGTGAGGGTTCAGTGTACTGCTTTCTGACGGATGCATGTAGATTTATGTAGAATATTAAAAATGAGGAGTTTAATCTGAATAATGATTTATCCAGGAGATCCAGTTGTGACATTTTGATTAAAAAAAAAAAAGTAATAGTAATAAATATAATAATTTAAACGTATGCATGGATGAATTGTTTGCAGTAAAATCTATATGTTGATTTACAAAAATAGATGGCTTGAACTTTAATGTCATGCTCACTGTTAAGTCCTTTAACTTTAAGAACTTTCTCTTTCACAAAAGTTCTTCAGATTATAAAAAGGTTAGACAGAGATGGTTCTTTAAAGGACCTTTGACTGAATGATTCTTAGTGGAACCCAACACGGTTCTTCTGTGGCATCTCTTGAACATTTCAAGCACCTTTATTTCTAAAAGTGCACTGACTGGTGTTTAACTCTGATCTGTGACCAGTGTGACTTCTCTTCTGTATCTGTCCAAGAATGTCAAACAGAAAAAACGACAAAGATTGGGTCAGTAAATTAAGAACTGTGCCAGTGGCTTCTTTCTATAGAGGGAGAAACGGCATGATGCTGCAGTCAGTTTTATACAAGTTTCCTATAAAGAGCTGTAAGTGTGTGTGTGTGTGTGTGTGTGTGTGTGTGTGTTGTAATGAGATCAGTGTGTGTGTTTATGCTGTGTCCTGTGCCCTGCAGATGTGTCTCTCTATCAGAGAGCTTTTATTAATCCACTCACTCACGCCACAGACACACACACTCTCTCACACACACACACTCTCTCTCACACACACACACACACTCTCAGGCGAGCCGCTGCGTGTTCTGTGAGGTTCACCGAGGGCCGTGGAGCAGAGCGTGTACAGACAGATCTCTGCTCATGTCACTCTGTGTTTAGACAGCAGTGGAGGTATTTGGGAGTGATGACACACTTCCGTTGTTCTGCGGAGCGTGGAAGTGTTAACACATTCCTGCAGGTGGTGCATGCTGGTGTGATCAGATAGTGGGCGTCAGGCGGGGTCTAGGTCAGTATCAGTCCTCCCCCTCAGAGTGATGCATCGCTCCTGTAATGTGATGACCAACACCAGAACAAACCTTTCCTCCTTCACTTCATCATTTTAGTCATTGGTCGTGATATTGCGCTTATACAACAATTAACAAGAAGTTCATATCAAATAACATTTGGACAATAGTTATCCCTATCTGTGATGTATTAGTGAAATATGCTGAAGTTGTTGTTGTGGCCATAATCTTGTGTAGTGTTGTTGTTGTAAAGGAGCTCTAAATGTGTTTGTATTGTACTGTAGCAAGTGTTTCTGATTAGGTGTTAGGCTAAGCTAACCCAAAAAAGAGGTTGTTTGGTCTTAGCTGGTTTAAATTGGCCCTGTGATATCCATGATGTGGAAAACACAGACAGAAAGGCAGAAAAACGAAATTTACTGTCACAGAATTTGCCTTTTGTTTGGATGGATGCATCAGAAGTAGGTCATTACACTTACATCAAAACACTATGTGGACTAGTGTCTTAAAAAAAAAAAAAAACTTTAACCCTAAACAGGCAATATGTTCCACAATGTGCACATTCTTTAGCACATATTACTAAAATACAAATATTTAGATACATATGGAATCCAGAAAATTAATGAATAACAGAATTTATCAAATAAAGCATATTTCATAGGGCCTTAAAAATGATTTTTTTTGTTAAACTTTTAATAAATTGCTTTAATATTGTATGTTTCATGATTTCAATGCATTAGACATTTAATTTAACCAATCAAACTAACAAACTAAAACGAGAGAAAAAAGAATAAACAAACATAATTTGAAAAAATAAAAATGAAAATGATTTCATAGGGCCTCCCAGCCTGACCATATGAAAAGTGACCAAAAACCCCTAAAACCATGTTTGTTGTTTTCAATAGAAAGTGTTTTATTTATTATTATTATTATCTTAGGTCTTGACCTATTAGATTAGAGGTCTGTAACTCTTATATAATGTGTTCTAATACAGTTGTATCAGTTAATAGACGAGCCATATAAAACCTGTTGTGTTCACAATTATTTATGAAGAGATGAAATGGATGGTTTTAGAAGGTATCACATCATCAGTGACATTTCTGACATCATCGTCTTCCTCCTCATCCTCATGATCCGGGGCAGGAGCCAGACACACATGGCTCACGTCTGCGAGTGTGGATTGAGTTAGATCTTTATGACTCTATTCATTTCTGTCATGTTGGCTGTAGAGTGAGTCTGCACACTTCCAGGCTCTTGTCTGAAGAACATAATCTGGTGTCCTTCCTTCCTGTCCTCCTCCTCTCCCCGTTTCATTCCTTCTCCTGCTGGGGACACGGGAGGACCTCAGAGAAGCTTTCCAGTCAAATTATGCAGCTAATTGGGTCATTCCATGTCAAATCGACCAAATTTCAAAAACTTCCTCATCTCAAATTTTTGATTTTGCGAATATATATATATATATATATATACCGTATATATATATATATATTTTTTTTTTTTCTTCTGCATTTATGGCACTCAGACCGGTGTGTTCAAAACAGTTGTTTGTAAACGAGTTCCATCTAGTTTCAGCATTGATGTGCTCTTCAGCAATTCCTCTTTAAAAGAAAATAAGTATCATATTTTTGCAAACTGACCCACATTTGGTTTTTGGGCACTAAAAATGTGGACATTTGAACAGTTTACTCCTGGAGCAATATTGAAGTTCCAGTATCTCTGTGACCGAACCATATAGAGCCTTTAAAATGAAGATGCCAAAATGGAAGTTTGTTACGACCCAGTATCTGAAAAGGCGTTAAGATATATTTAATACTTCTTGAGTTACAAGCATGCAAACTTTGGAGAAAACACCTGAAAAATGCTGTTTCCCCATTTTTGAATGGTCACCATTGGCACATAATGCAACAAAGATGGCTAAAGTCCACAGCTTTTACTAACAGACCTATCAATCTCTCTGTAAAATTAAAATAATGATGCTGCCATCTTTCTGAAGTCATTTTTAACCTGTAACATGGCTCTGAATCTCAGGTGAAAACTGCCATCTGACTCCCTTCTACAAAATAGTTGTTTCCTCAGTCAATATTCATCCACAATATTTAATATTTCGGCTTTCATCACTATACATATCTGTCTGTCTTCAGAAAAATTTTAGCCAGGAATGACCCAATTGTGTTTCCTCTGTCTAATTTGGGAGATTACTCTAACATTGAGACTTTCGGTGTGGTGAATGTCAGATCATTCAGTTCTGTTGGGGAATACTTGAAATAAGGAGTAGTTTGGTGAGCAAAATATGGTTAAACTACCCTTTTGAAAACTTTAAATGTATTTAACCCACATTTATTCTAACATATCTGGCTCAAAAGCAGTGCAGATCTCATTGGGAGCCACTGAATCAAATGTAAGCACCTAATAATGATAAATATAACCTACAAAAATAACAACACTCTTGTCTATTTTTTATTACTGACTTGAAAACATTGAATACAAGCAGTATTTACACACTCTGGAGACAGTGAGTTGTTTTTGTTCTCCATGTTTGTTCCATCCAAATGAATCATTACAGTAAAATGAATCACTTTCCAGTTCTGTGTAACGGTTCTCTGCTGAACAAATAAACTTGTCTGTTCATTAAATCAGTTAAAAACCATCCTATGCTGGTTCAGGTGTATTTAATAGCCCATTGAATAGCTGATAAATACAGCTCTGTTAATGTTGAGTTAGCATTGCGGTGTTAGAAAGATCTTGAGCAGGTTTTCAGTGAATGGGATCTGTGTTCTTCAGTCGGCCAGCACTTGACAGTAAACGCTCGGGATCTGACGGTCTCTGCTGGATTACACGGATCAGTAAACCAGCATCCACTTTAATCCTGAAGCACACCTCTCTGTTCAGTCCAGATGAAGAATCACCGAAAGCAGTGGTTTTAGAGATGTTTGGATCTTTATTTACCTCGTTCTGTGCTAGTAGCATGAACTCAGTTGTGACACAGAGTAAGTGAAACCCAGATTAAACTAGGCTCCCAAACCCCATAAAACCTCCAGACCACATCAGGCTGGGCTTAGGTGTAGGCTGTTTTTTGTTGGGGTTTTATTTTTGTAAAATATTACAAAAAAAATTTTTTTTTAATGTTCTGAATGTCTCTTCTGCTCACCAAGGCTGCATTTTATTTAAAGAAAAAAATATATATTTTTTAAATATAATTATAATTTCAAATATGTTTTCTCTGTGAATCTCTGTTAAAGTGTTGATGAATACCAGACACACACACACACACACACACACACACACACTTCATTTCTGTAGTAGACTGCGGTCATCATGGCTGCGGTGATGCTCTGTGCTCTTTAGAGTTTGTTTTATTCAGATTTGTGTGCTGTTTTCCTCCCACACACATATAAACGTGGCATTTATTCAGAGCTGACCTTCTCTGTGCTGTGTCTCCAGACTCCAGCGCTTAAATTCAGACTCCCAGGAAAATGGAGCAATTTTTCCAGCTGAATGAAAACATTTATATTCTTTCCTTTTCCCACCTGTATTAAGTCTCATGAGCACACAGAGTCTCAGTGTCTCTGTCTCAAATAAACGCTCTGGATATCTCTCTGAAGGGCCATTAGTGTCACGGTGGTGAAACAACCGTCTCTGTAAACGTGCTGAACTCAGAGTAATTAGTCGTCCTGTAGGGCTTCTCTCGCTCATTAGTTCATGCTTGTTTCTGTTCAGTTATTTATTAATTCAGTCCCTACTGAAATAACACAGGCTGCATGCTCTAGTATGTTGTGCGTGTGTGACTTTGCTCTAAACGTAAGGAAACACGCGTGACGCTCATCTGAGGACATGGACACACAAACTTCATCTCCAGAGCTGATCTAGAGTCACCTCAGCAGCTGTAAACAAAACTACTATCAAACACACACTAAACTAAAGCATCTTCAACACGAACACCAACAGAGAAGCTGAGCTTAACTTGAAGAAATTATGACAAACGTATTCCTGCAATAGAATCTACATCTGAAATTGGTTTATAAACCACTATTTTTGTAGGGAATATCACACAATTTTTGTTTCGTCCGAGTTTTAACTGTAAATCTGTTATGCAGCACTTTGTTTGCCAAAAGAAATAAAAGGAAGAAAGTGTTCACATTTCATTAGATTTCATCGCACTTTAAATTATTACTTTAACTCTTTTTAGTTTTTTTATTTTCTTGCATTCATGTGATTACCAATGTTTTCTTATATAAAAAACTGTTTCAAACAGATTTCATAGGGCCCCAATTACACTGAGAAGATGAGAGTATTATTGTTTGTGCTTTTTGTGTTTGGTTGAGGTTTTGTGTTTTTTTTTTGGCTGTTTTTTGATACATGACTTGTGATGACCATATGGGAGTCTATTTGTTGAATCACAGACGAGTGCAGTGTTTTTGTTGAACATTGTTCTGTGACTGAGAGACAAAGGCGTCCTTGATTAAGTATTGATGGTGCTATTAATGTGATCTGTGTGTATATATCTAATGGGTTGAGTGCTGTATGATTGGACAGTGATGGGTCGTCCAGATCCAGTGCGTCTCTGGATTGGCTGCATCTGTGTAATTGACTGAGCGTATTGATTTTCAGCTTTATGTGATTTACAGGATGGTTTTGGTCTGGAGTCGGGGTGGGACAGCGGTCCGGGATAAAATGTCTCTATTAGGCTTCTGAATCGAATCCTGAGCATTGTTAGTGAATCTGTACTGGGAGAAGTCCAGGAGTACAGTCTCTTGCTCTCTTTAATGGAGGTTGATTTTAGTCTGGTGCATCTTGAGGAGTATTTCTGCCGGTCTGGTCTGGTCTGGTCTGGTTTCTATTTAAACTGCTTCACTACAGCTGAAGACCTGCTGAAGATAACTGCTTTAAAAATAGAAACACTATTGATTTGCTGCTCTGTTGATCTTGCTCTGGATTTATTTGTACTTATCTTCTACTCTCAGGCAATGCGAGGAGAGGAAAAAAACATTAGCATTTTATTTATTTATTTTGTCCTAGGAAGGAATGACAAACTGACAAACTGCTTGGTTTGTGTTTGTCTTTTGAGAGAATATTCAAGTGCATTAATGTAATCATCATGAGTTCTTCCTCATACCAGGCCTGAACACAATCCTATTCTCATGCATCGCTGCTTTGTTCAATGTGTTCCTGTAGCTGCATTGACCATTAGTATCCAGCACTGAACTGATATATTATATAATAGGTTTAAATGCTCTACAGGACAGAACAAGACTTTCTTTCTTTCCTGTAAGATTGGTTTCCAGCTGTAGAGTCACACAGGTTTCAGGAGTGTTGAGAAAACAGAAGCGCTCCAATTCATTATCTCCATATGAACTTTTACTGCTGTCACTCACAATGTCAGTGGGAATAAAAGTCTCCTTATCTCCAGCATTCAAACCTTCATCGGCTCCTCGATGAAGACCCGAGGCTCCTTGTTCATAATTGAGAGTCATGAAGAGGAAATGCAATTATTTTATAATAAGATTGATCATCTCTGGAGGAACGCTCAGTGTCGTTTGTCACTGAGATTACTAATAACAGCATGATGAACCATCGCTGACAGATATTGGAAGAGAAAAATGAGACTGGAAGAGAAAATCAATTAGTTGTTTTAAACTTCTTTTTGTGTACTGTTTTGCTGAAAATGTGCCTGTGCTATATAGGCATTTAGACAACACTTTAAACATGTTCATAAGATCCTTTTACAGTGTTGTTGTTTGTGGCCCAGTTCGGCTGAAGTTTGCTGAAATGTGTTCATGTAGAGTTCATGCTGGCGATCATGTCGTCAGAGGGCAGCTTTATTGGCAGGAAAGGGAAACTCCATCAACACTTCCCAGGGGACTCTGGCGGCGGCACACGGGTCACCATGATGGGGTCACTATGGGACTGTAGTTTCCTGCCGTGTTGCATTGTGGGTGCTCGGCTCTTGGGCGTCCACACTAGCATATGGTGTCCAAGTTGTACCCGTGTATATTTTCCATGGAACTCCATGGGAGAAGCACTTTTGGCCGAAGTACAAGATTCTGGTGCGTCTCTGAACGCGGAGGGTGTTGTTTCACGTTGTGGTCTACAATGGGCTCTTTCTGACACGGACTGTTCGGAGAACAGCTGCTCCGCTCTGAACAGATTGAAGCCTTGTGTGAACACCCGTCTCTGATCAGTCACCTCCACCCACACGCTTGGCCCGAGTCTGACCAGCCTTTGGCTCAGACAACTCAGAGCTGGGCATTATAGAAAATACACTGCCACCCAGACATTTGGAATAATTCAGATTTTATGCAATTCTCTGTTAAAGTGTAATTTATTTCTGTGATGCTCCGCTGCTCCTCCAGTCTTCGGTGTCACATGATCTTCTGATTATTATCGATGTTGAAAATGTTTGATGCCTGATATTTTTGTGGAAACTGCTATAGATTTTGACTAGAACTTTTGTATAGTAGTGTATCACAGTATCTGCAAAACAAATAGTAATTCATTTTTCCAAACATTTAGGGCCCTATCATACACCCGACGCCATGTGACATAATGCACAATGCAAGTGTGTTTGCTAGTTTTAGACCAACCTTGTTCGCATTTTTCCGTCCAGCACCCCATCGTTTAATTAGCAAATGCATTTGCTATCATTTTTGCGCCCATGGGCGTGCTGGTCTAATAAAGAGGTGTGTTCAGGTGCATTGCTGGTGCATTGTTATTTTAAGGAGCTGAAAATAGACTGCGCATAGACCAACTCAAACCTGGTCTAAAGTCTGGCGCAATGTTTTTTCTTTGTTATTTAAAGATCATGTTAGTATAGGCGGGTCCACAACGCTCCTTATGGGACAGACAGGGACACATAGCAGCACAAAAAACATGGCAAATATAAAAAATTAGAGGATTGCAATGCATAAGATTTTTTGTAGGCTAATTAAATATATATAAAGCTCTCTCTGGAGTGTATATAACGTGTAAAGCACCGTGCGTACTTTAAACTTTAAAATAGGTCCCTTAATGTTATTTGATATTTTTGGATATTTATGCATTTTAAGAACTAAAAACTAATATTGTTAAATAATCAAGGCATGCATGTTTCCCACACAGTCTTTGATTGAATAAAAACAAGAAAAAATATGTAAAATATATACGGTGTGTCCGCTGTGTTTTGTTTTAGCCTAATTTAATCCTAAGTCCCCTTAGAGTCTTATTAGCCAATTATATTGTATGTGTCTCTCCACATCAGAGCAGCAGATGCGTCGAAACGTGAGTGCAGGATCTGTATAACAGTTCGCAGGAGAGCCGCTTGAGATTTGCATTATGCCACTTGTTCTTGAATAGCGTTAAAGTTGATTTTTCTTGGTTGTATAGTGGTTAGTTGTAGTCTGGCACTGCTAAAGTACTGTAAGTGTGTGTGTGTGTGTGTGTGTGTGTGTTTGTTGCATGCCTGTTCAATGTGAACTTGAGCAGAGAGACTAAAAAGTAGACGGAGTGCAGAGAGCATTGACGTCTGCTTTATTGCATTGAGCAGGTGGTGGTAAAAGCCCCTCATCTAATGCGATTACATGAGAAAGAGAAAGAGAAGTAGAGGGAAAGAGAGAGGGAATGGGTAGATGGATGAGCCTCCTCTTTTATTTGCTTTTAGAAATGCTATTACTGCATCCATCCTGGAAGAGTCTGACTCTGAGCCAGGTTTGCCTTATGAAGGAAGGGGAGCGGCGGGATGAAGTAATTGCCCCTTCCTTCCAGAGCCGGCCTCTTCATCACTGTCATGCTTCAAATTAATCTATACACACCCAATGACAAAACAAGGACTGAGAAATCACAAAACTTATTTTTTGTTATGTGTGTTTATGGAAATGTTGTTTTATCATGCTTTCAACGGTTGTTTCCTCCAATATCTTGAAATGGATTAAGCCTTATGGTGATTTTGTCAATTGTTTCCTCTTTATGCATGTACAATTTAAAGTGCCCAGGTCAGTTATATTGTATGTGGACTCACTTTTTCACAGACCCAGTGATTGAGAAATACTATTATTATATTTTTTAATGATTAACTGAAAAAGGTTCATGCATTTAATTTTTTATTTTTTTTTAGCTGACATTACATTTTGTAACTGACACTAGTGGGAATCTGCATAATTGCTGTCGTAGTATTGGTGCCTATAGAGGGGCTTTATAGAACTCTCTAGGGACTATCTTTATCGGAGCTCTTACCACCAAATGGCTTCATATAAGCACTAAAGACCTGTCTTGAACCGCCCCAGGTGGGCCGTTCCCCTGTGTTGGCATTTTGCTTAAGGAAGAGCCATTAGAATTACAATGATCCTTCATCCTGAGTCAACACTGCTCCCAAGAGACATTGTAAATAATTAAAATAACAAAGCCACCTCAGAGAGAAGGACATAAGCACATTGCTGATGTTTTATTTTGTTGATACTGGGCTAGTACAATAGGATTTTATGTATTTTATATTTGCCTGAAAAAGAGATTTGGTAAGTCAGTAGAGCTAATAGCATATAGTTACTCCAGAGAGAGCTTAAGTACTGTATGTGAATGTGTGTCTATGTGCCGGTATTCATTAATACAGCATATTACAGCAATGTCATTGTGGGCACTACAAAAAACAGTGTGTTCTAGATACCTTATTTTAATTGTTTAGATTTTTTTTAATACACACTTTTTTTAAATCACCTGGTTAAAGTTTGAAAAAAAAAAGATTTTATATATTTGCATGCTAATCTGTTTAAAACTTTTTGTATTTGATGCTTTTTTATTGTGTATTGTTTTATTCCATTTACATTTTAAATGTTTTAATTTGTAATTTTATTATTAAGAGGACAGCAAAGAAAGATGATTGTCTTTTCAACCATTTCTTGCAATTCAGTTTTCTTAAAAATACTGTATAAACTGATTAAGTTGTAAGCAATTATTATGATATACAAAATGCGCTTTCTGTGAAACATTTGAGCATTTCCCAATTAACTAATCAATCTTTTGGCTGGCCACAAACTTACTTTGCATATTCAGAAACCACAGTTAATGCCCTCATAGACCAGGGGAGATTATGTAAGGGACATTTTCGTTTATGAGTAAGGGAGTAATTATGCAGAGCGCTGTTGGCAATCAAGAGTGATATGCTTAGTGGATGAAAACCATTCCCCCTGGCATTGTAATGGTATCTTATTTCACCTCATTTGGTGTGTCATGTTCAAAATGTTATAATTTTGTCTCTGTCATGGGTTGCTGTTCATCAACAGGTCAAGTTTTTTAGTGTTTAACTTTAAACCATTTTAACTGAACCTGTCACAGAACAATACACAAGCAGTGAAAACAAAGCTCTTGCCTTCTGTTCTTATGGTGTACCTCAGGGCTCTATCTTAAGCCTTTTCATAAAGTTTAAAAAACATGGCTGGTGAACACTAAAGTAGTAATTTACATAGATGTATAGATCCTTAACCACACTTAAGCCACCCATATTTAAATTTTGGTGACCTCTAGAAAGGACTTTGACAATTCTCCCCCTAGTGGAATATCAAAATACTTTATGAAGTCACCTTTTCGTCTATAAAGACCTGTGGCGGTTTTGTTGGTTTTCTCTAGTAAAGGAGGCAAAGAGCATTTAGTCTCTCTCTCTATTGACAATGGTGGGATGAATAAATAATGAATGATTAATGAACCATGTAGGATAAATGACCTGTACATTTTTTTGAGAACATATGGCTTGCCTGAGGCTGTAGTGTTAAAAAAGCATAAAAAAAGGCAACTTTACTCATGACAGTCGATTTTACCAAATAGAGTGAATATAGAATAAAGTTAGACAAAATATAGACAAATTTCACCTTGTGTACATAGTTTAAATTGTAATACATCATGTCCTTTTAGATGTCACATATGGTGAATCACACAAGTTACATCAATCGCTCCGATTGGATCCCCTGTATCTGCTGGCCAAACATTTAGTCTCCTTGCTTGTTGGATATGACACAAACAAGCTTTTTATTAGTATGCAGCCTGGTATCATTCTTTCTGTGGAGCTCATGCCTTCTCTTCAATCCTACATTATCTCCATAGACTCAGGAGGATGTTGTGTGAAGGCCTGCAATCCATTTCTGAGATACCTAGTGCAAGATTGCAGTTTTGTAGTAATTGGAACTCAGTGGGACATAGGCACTCCTCTGTGAAGTCATGTCTGATTTGACATTCATACTCCGTGTGCCCGTTGAAGTTTTGTGCTTTCTTTTGTTCTGTATTTCTAGCCCAACCCTTCCTTCTCCCCAGAGATAGTGTTGTCCTATATTTGCATCGGCAGACTTACACTCATCCAGGTCCAGTTTGAAAGCACACTTAAAAGACCTTGAATACAAATGGATGTACTCTGTTTATCTGCTGCTTTTTTAAAGTGTCTAAAAGGAGGAAATAGGATGCTTAGAAATATATCAAATCTCTTGCATAATTTATACTTTTAACATTTGCATATTACCTGAGCTGTAAAGTTGTTTGAATAATTTTCTTTAAGAAAATTCTTTCTAAAAGAAGAGGTTAGTAAGTATTAAAGCACATTTATTTCTGGGCTGTGCGTGCTATATGATCTGAACTATTTTAATTGTTCTTAGTGAGTTGTTTAGTTTCAGAATAAGTCAGCTGTTTCGAATGAAGTTTAAGGGTTAATTCACCCAAAAAGGACAATTATGTCATTAATACTGTGAGTCAGAACAGCCGGCTGTAGTCTACTCTCCCAGGATCAGGAAACAGTCCTCCATAAAATGCACAGCATATATCTGAATATTTGAGTTTGAACTTTTCTGGAACAGTGCTTTAAATACAAATTAACCACTGATTTTTATTTGTGTTTTCTTTTGGAAGGCCAAACAATGTATTTTCGCTTTCACAACGAAACACAGCGTTTCCACAACATGGCGCCGACAACAACGAAAATAAAAGTTATGCCTTCTTTCTTTGCGTGAACAAAGATGTTCATGGTGGCGTTATGCAAATCTTCCCACATCAAGACGTAGACGTTGGGGCGTGTTTAAACAAAGCATTTTAGTAGGGCGTGGACAAGTCTTAACTTTTATAAATTATATCTATTTGGATATCTAGTTGAGACTTTAGTCTTTGCAACTTTACAGATCTTCTTTATGCTCTAAGAGTATTTAACACTCCAAAGAGAAAGGAAAATTTGAAGTTGCATCATATGAACCCTTTAAGCCCGATTACTTAACTCATCATATTGATATATATGTTAATGATCGACCGATGTATCTGTTTACCGATATTTTTCCCGATATTTAAGCATTTTTCCATAATCGGGTATCGGTTTTGTAATATCGGATTCGCCGATTTACGGCGCCATCTTGTGGCCGTTTTGAGATTTCCGCCATTGCAGCCCGGGCGTCTGAGGAGATCAGTCAACAACTCAGTGCATAGGTAAATATATGTTCTACTTGGTTTGCTTTAATTAATCAACTTTATTTAACATAACAGACATGCACAAATGAGATCTGAGACATAAATTCCTGATATAGTTAATTTATGCAGCTTGTTTCTAAACAATTGAGACGAACTCATTGAGTCACGTAGTGTAATTCATCATGTCCTTCCCCAATAAAGACGTATCTTTACATGAATTAAATAAAACAGATATGAATGAGTGCATGTTGAAAATAAAAGCGTTGAATTTAATTCTCTATCTGTTGTATTTGCTCACCATTAGTCTAGAAGAGAAAGTTTGTTCATATTGCTTAGCAACTGACAGATGATCTGGAGGCTTAAGCACGGCCACTGAATGAAACTTTTGACAAGATTGTCTTGTTTAAACACCCTAGATTATATTATCATTTACTACATAACAATTATTTCGCTAATACACATATAAATATAGCCTACCGCTTTGTGGAAATTAATTATTTATTATCTCCATACGCGATCACGGTTGATTAAGTTATAGTCAAACAGCACTTTGTCAGTTGGCATTTCATGATTTAACGTTAGATTAAATTTAGATCATAAAATGCCAACTGACAAGTGCTGTTTAACTTTATATAGTCTCGGGGAAAAAAGTTCGTTCATATTGCTCAGCACCTGACTGGGTTGATGATCAGGAAGCCTCAAGCACGGCCACTGCATACAATTTTTGAAGGAAGCAGGCTTACTGGGCAGAATGCTGAAATACTCTGTTTTCTACACTAAAACCTAGTTCTGCTTAACTGGGAGTATTAAGTTACACTACTAAATAGCCCTCCCGCCCCCACCAATATGTTAGAATCATTTTTGTGCTTTATTTTTTTACCTGTTTTTTTTTTTTTTTTTTACCTCATCAAAGCTTTTATTTTAAAACAAAGACACTTAGTAACAGTGCGCTTAAATTTTTTGGACTCAGACCCCTCTATTTATTTGTGTATAAATATAATGCTTTGTTTTTTTGTATGCAAGGAGGGAGTGATTGTTATAAATAAAATGGTTTGTTCAGCTCATTTGTTTTGTAATAATTGTCAGAAACAGAAGTATAACAGTAAATAAATATCGGTTCTGCATATCTGTTATCGGGTACATAAACATACAAATAATCGGTATCGGTATCGGTTATAAAAAATCAATATCGGTCGATCACTAATATATGTATATGTTTTTCTTTCCTTTTTTTACATCCCATGCTGTAATATATCTAACAAAAGCAGTGTATTTTGCCGCTCTGAGTTGTTCGATGTTTGAGTGGCTCTGGAGGGTAGTGAGTTTGATTATACAGGTGCTGCAACCCTAGACAGCATCACACCTGGAATGTGTGTTAAAGATAGAGAGGCTTCTCAAGTATAATATCTTGCTGGCCATTCACGGTATTTTGTCCATTGTTCCCTCCTCCCCTACTCGGCCTTTACTTTTCTTCAGTCTGGCTATTACATAAGCACTGCATCTCTTTTGGCTGGCTCGAGGGAGGATAATTGAAAAGAGGAGCCAGGGATGAAAGCTCACTTTTCTTTTTGGGTCTCTCAGTTCTATGAAATAACGCGAGAAAATGAAATGAACTGAGGAACTGGAGCAGCATAAAATAGGCCAGGCTCTTAAAACCGTGTCAGGGAATTTGACATACCTGCCATGGCATGGGAGCGCTGAGACTTGGTTAGGGTCTTTTTTTTAAAAACAACTGTCAGTCTGCAGTAAATGATGCCCTGGTGCAAGAGAAAGAAGGTTGAACTTTCACTGACTTCTGAAGAGCATCTTATTACATCTTTGTGTGCCGATTAAAAAAATCTTCAATGGTTTCTGGTCCAGTTTAACCACTTTGATAGAGCGCTCACTGGAGAACAGATCATTTTAACTTCATTTTGTTTCAGAAGTGGCTTAACCCTTTCGAGTTGATTAACGCATATATGCGTTTTGAGTCATTTTCACCTGATAACCCCGAAAAGAACTTAAATTACACTCTCAGTTTTAATCGTACAGATAAGAGCAATACATCAATCGAATCTGTAAAGGGTCTAGTTTTTTTTGGATACAGACATAATAACAAAAAACCTTTGTGCACTCATAAAATAAAGATAACAAACAAGGTGCGCTGTCTACAGTCTTTGTCTCCGCTGATCGTCATGTACAAACATTTCATTAAAATGAACTGTAACTCCGTGAATACTCAACGAAGAGACATGAGAGAGATATCTATAGAAAGCCTGGAATATCTACTTTTAAACTAAACAAGTGCTGCCGAAAACAAATATTCTGAGATAAAGTAATCCATATGAAAACAACGCAATGTCTGTTTTTCATATCTCCGCTCATTATATCTAATGTGACCACGCCCCCGCGCTGAACGCGCTATTCAGATTCAAACTGAAGCGCGCGGCTTGAATACGCCCACACAGAAGAAAAAGCAGCGAGGCTGTTCTTCAAGTTTTTATTTTATTTTACTGTTTGCTTCGCGATGAGAGGACTAAGACATAATTCACCCCAAAAAGATGTGATGTGGTTGAGGATTTGAGAAATGTATTTCCTCAGAAAAAAGAATGAAGCACTCTATTCAGCAGAGATCATAAACATGAGTAAGTCTCTTTTTATTTATTTGTACTAGTTTTCACATAACGTGTAAACATTTTACTAGTTAGACTTTTTCCAAATACTTTTTCCAAACTATAATTCCTGACTAAATGTATAATCAAGTGAAACATTATGAAGTTTCAATAACAATATACAATACTATACCATTCAAAAGCTTGATGTAAATAATATAAATGTGACAAATAGAGATAACTCTAACAAATGTAAAAACAATGCAGTTCTTTCGATTTATTCCCCCTAAAAAAAAACTGAAAAATATTATCAGCTCTTTTCAACATTAATAATAATAATAATAATAATAATAATGATGATAATAAATGGGGTTTATTTGGTAGAAAATAAGATTGTTAAAAGGATTTCTGAAGGATTGTGTGACTAGAGAAAGGATGCCAAAAAATTTGAAAGTCAGCTTTGATTGTTCCTAATAAACTGTTTAACTGCTCCCCCAAGTGGATATTAAATTATGTTGTGGGATAATTAAATATATTCTTAATAAACTACAAGCATAAAATTATATACTTTTATTTTGTTCTCACATTCTTTCTTGTAAGTCCTCCCTCAGAGTGGCACAGTTGAATGGGAGGCTCATTATGCAGCTCATTATGCAGGCCTTTGTCTTCTCAGGTGTAAATCACAATGATATTCATGATAGTTGACGCCTACTCGCATATGACTTTTACCAACAAAAAGTGTTTTAGAAAATTTAAATCAATATATTGTTTTCTGTGAGTGAGTGAACAAGATGATTTTCACATCATTCAGAAAGAAAAATTCTAGGCTACAAGCTCCAGTTCTCAACTTTTCCGGCAACCAATTTTATGTATGTGTTTTATTGCCTTATTCAAGTGATTTAACATTTTTAGTTTTTCACTAACCATGCATAACATTTTTTTTCTCAAAAATACAATCATGTACATGCATGCATTTCACATATTATTATAGCCCAGTTTGTGCTGATTACAGTGATATTAGACTTTACCCATTTAGATATTTATAAGAAACTGAAAAAAGCACAAATGTCAGGGCATGACAAAACTTCTCAAGGCCCCAAAAGTACCCTTAGACTCCAGAGGGTTAAAGTGACTAAAAGTGGTGTCCGAGTGGGATATAACCAATCCGTTTTCCCCATGTTGCCCATTCAAATTAATTTATTGACCAGTTGTATGATGTCCAACTTCAACAGGATGATCAGCCTTCATTCTTCATTTGTTTATTACTGAGTTAGGGAACCACCGATTTATTGGTTATTTTAAATTAAAAAAGAACTGGTTGCTGTTATTTGTAATAAATACTTTTTTAATCAAAAAGAGTAATGTCTTTGGTGTTTTCAGAAGCATAAGTAGAAAAGTGTCATCGTCTGTGTAAAGTGTCCATTTAGTACAAATTCAATCGGTATCAAATGGAAACTAAACTGCTTCTGAACAACCATTTTTAGCAAGCAATTCTGTCATTTGTAATCTAAAGCCATTTGGCTCATAAATGTTTAATTGACTTTTTAGTTGACAAATGACAGAATTGCTGAAAGACTGGAGTCTTTGAAATTATTCTTGCTACTTTGGGAAAAATGAGAGCTTTATGCACCATTTTATCTCATGTTTCATTCTAATTGATTTGTTTTATTTTTGTACTGTTGATTTTCATCCACTCTTTCCTTGCAGAAACCACATTGGTAGTGTTTTTGTATCTTATCTGCTCTCGCGTGACTCCAAACTCACAACACTGCATGATTAACGAAGCGACTCGTACCTTCATCAGTGAGATTAAGGTCAGGACAAACATAAGCACTATTTTGTAGACTGCCACTGTTTTTCTGATAACAGCAGAAAGCTGTGGTGTATTACAGCGATAAGACAAAGAGATGTCTGCACATGTGTACAAAAAATACACCTCCTGATCTGGCACTCAATCTCTGTCTGATTCCAAAACTTCCATTGGAATTATACCTTGTGTGTTTTTCCCCTCCTGTCTCCATCTATTGTGAGTCTCCTATCTTTCCCTGCACACTGATGTGAGCTAATGGAATGGTGAGGATCCTGGCAGCACTGTCTAACATCAGCTGATGGCTATCAGTGTCCTCCTCAGACACTTTTGTCAAGCAGAGCAGCTTTACTCCTGAATCACAATCTATGAGAATTCAGTTTGCATGCAGGTCAGTGAGCCTTACATAGACTCGATACAGAGCACTGCGATTATTTATTCAGGAAATGCAGAGCTTGAGAGGTTAAAAGGGAGGGATGGGCACAGTCAAGCGGCCAGTTGCTTATTAATTGCCTTTGATTGTCTCTTGATGTATAATTTATAAATCTGAACCCTGAAAAAGATGAGGAAAAAACCATCTGACCGAACAGAAGACCCGTTGACTTCAGGTTAATGTGTATTAGCTATTTTGCATTATTTATGCATATAAAACATAATATTTATGTGTTAAGGTGCACTTGAAAAGAAGGTGTAGATACCAATATAACTCAGAATTTGCAGGTAATTTTACAAATAATTTCCCCAAAATTGCTAGTAAGCCATTGAACTAAACATGCAAATTTGAAGTAAAAAAAAAAAGTGTGTGTGACCCTGGACCACAAAGCAGTCTTAAGTCACTGGGCTATATTTTTAGCAATAGCCAAAAAAAACATTGAATGTGTCAAAATTATAAATTTTTCTTTTATGCCAAATATCATTAGGATATTAATTAAAGATCATGTTCCATGAAGATATTTTTTAAATTTCCAACCCTAAATATATAAAAACTTAATTTTTGATTAGTAATATGCATTGCTAAGAACTTTATTTAAACAAAAATTTTCTCAGTATTTAGATTTTTTTTTGCACACATTTTTTTGGTCACATTCCAGATTTTCAAATAGTTGTATCTCAGCCAAATATCGTCCTCATAGCAAACCATACATCAATGGAAAGCTTATATATTCAGCTTTAAAATGATGTATAAATCTCAATTTTGAAATATTAACACTTAAGACTGGTTTTGTGGTCCAGGGTCTCACACACACACACACACACACACACACACACGCACGCACATGTATAACTTTGCTAGATTTACAATGTTAACAATTATTTTATGTTTTTCTGTTAAATTGCATGTTAATTCAAAGACACATGACATAATTTAAGACACGTTGACATTTTGGCTGCAAATAAAAATGCAAAGTTTATGTTTATAAAGATACAAATATGGGCATGTTTAGATAAATTTACATGCACAATTGGTGTAAAAACTATTTTCTTAGACATTTCTGGTAAAATTCACATATAATTACACAGAAACGGCAAGTACCACTAAACATGAAAATTGGAAGTAAAAAACTACAATAATATTTTCTAATAAAAGGAAGTCCATTAATCTTTGTTTTAACTTATAATATTTTTCTATTTTTTTTTTTTTTTTCTTTTTTTTTTTTTTTACAGTGTGCAAATAAGGAATCTGTCTGAAACTGTACAGCACAAAACTAGACTAGAAAAGATCTGAATCTCAATGCTGAACGCTAAGCTGTCTCGTCTGTCAACAGCAACAAAGTCTTTATCAAGACACCTTGGCAAAAAAGATGTCAGGCAGTAAAAACAAACACAGAAATCCTCTGTCAAAGCCTTAAAACAACATATGTAGAAGGTGCAAATGCTGGCACTGTCAGAGATGCTGCAGAAACAGTGTGTTGCATCCAAATCTGAATTTGCAAGGATAATTAGTCACCTACATTTTCCAAAAAGACATGCGGACCCTGCTTTACAAATAATAATAATAATAATAATAATAATAAAAACTTTGTCAAACTGAATACATTTTGATATGTTAAAAGGGGTTTGGGGTATTTGGGCAAGTAAACACCAGTCAAGACCAGCAAAGCACCTTCAGTTTTCAATGTTTCAATGAAAAAAACATCTGATCAAACTATTAATTAGTACAGAGGCCTAAGAGAGTACCACATCTGTATTGGGATGTGTGATGTAGATGTTTGCCCCAAGTCATTGTTGCACACATCATTAGGTTGGTTGACTCTTGACAGTGTTTGAGGTCACTGTCATTGCTGTCGACATCTCTATGAATCCCCCTCTAGACCAAGGACAATTAAAACTACAATTAGGCCACATGATTGAGAACAGGGGAAATCAAGCTCCACGTGAGTGTGACCTCTTTAGGATTTAATGAGGATAAATAGACACACACATCCAAAGATGTGCAATAATCCAGTCAAGTGGCATTTAATTAACATGCGAGGAATTGCATTTCTGAGGCGACTCATTTTGACACAAGCTTCAGAATAAAATGGCATTGGGTGCTTTAGGCTGTTTTCACAATTGGTTCAATTATTCAGTCCAAACTAAATTTTATTCTATTCTCTTCTCCTGTATTATCAGATCTCTCATCAGAATATTCACAATATTTACTTATAATATTTAATATTTACCATGGTACAGTTGCATCATCAATCATAAGTATATATATATATAAGTATATCATTTTTTTTTAGACGTATGCTTTTATTCAGCAAGGACACATTACATTAAAAGTTAAAAGCATTTATAATGTTACATTTCTATAAATACTGTTATTTTGAAGTTTTAGAACTTTGTTCAATAATTGTAATATATTTACAAAATGGTATAGATTTGTTTTTCATCAGCCATAACATGCAAATAGTTACTGGTTTATTGGTTATAGTCAGAAATATAATCATGTTGCATCCTTAAGTGAGTTATATTATCTTCTAAGATAGTTCTGCATGCTTTTATTCTCAGTCATTCAACACATTCACATGAAAATATATATTAATTTTTCATAAAGGCTGAATATTTAACATGGCATAGAAAAGTGATTTCCCAGACCTGTCCCAGACAGTAATTTCTGTCTGAACATACAGTCGTTATTTATAAAGCTTTGTTACGCTGACTCCCAGTAAGTTCCCAGTAATCATGCAGTTGTTCTTATCTGATCTGTGAGACGCTTCTCTCAGTGAAGTAGTGCGGTCAGCCGGCCGTGACCCTGACCCCAGATGAGATGAGATGAGATGAGGAGTGTCTCCATCGCTCTCAGTCATCAGAAGCACATCTCTTTGATTGAAGCGTCCGATGCTGACAGCTGTCCACGTCCATCACAGCAGTCAATGCTGTGCTCCTGACTCTGCATGGCTTTTTCAGTTTGTAATTAGCCGTCTGCTGAATGCTAACAGGAGGATAACGTTGGCTTTTAAAAGTCTAATTATGCACAATGAGAAAAGGGAAATCAGGACATCCCTTAATGAAGACCAGGAGATCCGCCAGATTGCAATTTGCATGTAATAAACTAAATGTAGAGGCGTTGACAGGTGGGCTTTAAAATCACAATGGCTTTTAAGAATGCTTACACATTTTCTAGTTACTCAAAATGTACTCAAAGTTTTTGTATTTTAAAAAAACTTCCCATATATATATATATATATATATATATATATATATATATATATATATATATATATATATATATATATATATATATATATATATATAATTTTTTTTTTTTTTTTTTTTTTTTTTTTTCATTTGGCATTAAAAAGGGGTTTATCTTCATAAAATAGAAGTTTTAAAAGAGCAGCAAACAATAAAGTCAGATATTGCATGCCTCCGTTTCTCATTCATAGTTGACAGAGACACGGCGCACACCATCCTTCATTAGCGAGAAGTGATTAATTGGCGTTCAGTGAGAAGGTAAATAATTCAGCAAAAATTCCTGTCTTGATAGCAGCGGCAGCCAAACGTGTGTCTCTGAGACAGCAGACTATCGGCACTTATTCTGCTGCAGTCTGTCATGAGAAGAAACGACTCAATTTAGATCTCAGTTTCTTAGACACAAACAGCCAATCTCTCTCTCTCTCTCTCTCTCTCTCTCTCAGCCCACATTATTTCAACTTATTTATAAAATAGAGAGTTCCTGGTGAAGAATTGCATGGAAAAGGTTTTTTTTTTAACTCCTGTCAGTAGGGATGTAACAATTAACGGCAAGCCGAGATGCTAAACAAATCACAATTAAATTAGGGGCAGGAGTTTATATGAACGTATGTCTTAGGGGAACTTACTGTCTTGGCAATAGATGGTATTTATTCTTTTCATCTTGCCTCTGTATAATGCATATTAAAGTTCATAACTGTGTAAAATAAAACGCAGTGGTTGCCTCTAATGTAAAATGCAAAAAGCACATAGAGTCTTATTTAGTTTATATGAATAAATTTCTGTTGTTTGGGTTATTTATTTGATTTGTTAGCTTTTTTTGTTTCGTCTTTAAATACATGTTTGTCTATTTAAAAGTTTTTTATTACTTCAAGGTAAACTTATGGAAATTAGAAATGTTGCCTTGGAAACATTTAATTTACATAATTTCAGCTAACATTTATTTTATTTCAAGTAACTGTATGGTTTTAGTTTTTAGAGACAATCTCCCTACTACTTTAATATTTGTGTATATTTCTGCATATTTTGCAATAAATGTAAAATGTCATTTTTACATCATCAGCAGTTTTGATTTGAATATGAATATGTTATTCACAATGCCTCCGTCCTTTCCCAACTTATCAGCTTGTCTTTTTGTCAGAGTTTCAAATATTTTATTGCTTTAAATCAAAGTTAGTAATGATTCCCCTAGTCGCAGGTCGTTTTGATTCATGGTTCTTTAACAAAGTGTTTCTAAACTGTAAATGAGGAAAATCCTTAATGAGAGAAAACTGAAGCCAGGCCAATGCAGCGGTGCTGATTTAGCGTGTGTTTGGGAATGGCGTGTGTGTCAGTGTTTACTGTGTTCACTGGTGTGTGGCTACTGTAGCGTGCGTGTGGGTGTGTGTGTGTGTGTCCTGCTGTCGCTCCATAAACAGTCTGTTATCTAGCGCTGAAGCGGCTCACAGATGACTGCGCTCCTGTTTACTCAGCACAGCTCGTCTCAGAGTCAGATGGGCTTCATTACCGTGCGTGCAGATCCGCCCGATGAGGCTTTTTACATGATGCTTGTCCTTCTATTGTGTTGCTGCAGTTTATGAAGTACTGCGTGTGTTTTCTGCTTACTAAATGATTGTGAGCTCAGTAAATGAGACGCATAACATTGTCTTTCAGTGCCAGAACTTTCTCAATGGTGTTGACTGTGCCGAATGAGTGAGCGCTTTAATTCTGGTCAGTTTGCTCGTAATGTGAGATGGTAATGTTAGTGTCGGTCACTGAAGTGTGAAGGTGACCTCTAAAAGTGATCCTGGAGCCTCTGTGTAGAGGTAACATTGAGCTGTGCTGCTCATATTAACCAATACCTAAACTTAACAACTAACTTAATAACCGTTGATCAGCAGCAAATTAATCATTCATTGAGGGAAAAGTCATAGTTAATAGTGAATAAGTGTTCCCTATTCTAAAGTGTTACCATGTGTTTTTTTTTTATTTTTAATCTTGGCTTTAAAATTGTATTTATTTAAGCATATATATATATATGAAATTGTGTAATATAAACATACTAATACTTTAGAGGACAAAGCATTTTTCACAGATAAATATTAAATACAAATCTAATTTAAAAGGAAGTAAACACTGTAATCTAAAGGGCACACAGTAATCTGGAAAGTTTGTATTTGTTAAAATGATATAAATGCTTATTTGCTATTTGCTGAATGCAAATGGCCTTTCTATTACTAATGATATTAAAGCAATCAATATAATACTTTTTGTAGGTATTGTGATTCCTCTGTCTGTTCTATTATATTATTAGATAGACTTCTCCATACTGGACAGAACTGAACGACTGCAAACACGAGGACTTGAGCACTGTGTGTACAGGCACTGCTTTCTCAGCGATATCAAAATAAAAGTCCCGTCTTGAATGCATTGGCCAAACCGGAAAACTCAGAAAACTCATTCCCAATATCGGCCGATGTATCGAACTTGGCGATATTTTAGCCAACCACTATTTCTAATGTTACAAAAGATTTCTATTTCAAATAAATGCTTTTTCTTTTGAACTTTCTGTGGTTCAAAATGGTTTTTTCCACTGTTTTCTCTGAATCTCAGCTAAATTCATCCGATCTCTCAGTGTAATGGTGGTTTAGTTGAGTGTGTCATGCAGCTCTGCCGCTAGCGTGTTCTGACCGCATGACCTCTACACAGGAGACACACACAAGCACATGAACCCTCCCCGCGGCCCGACACTTGTGTGTTATAACTTGGTTAGTAATGAAGCAGCTACTGTGACCCTGAGAAGAAATGCTCTTGGTTTTCTCACATTTTTTTTTACAGAAAAAAGAGTGAAGATTGAAAGAGTGAAGAGATAACGGTAGATTACACAGTAAATGAAAAGGTGTCTTTTTATTTCATAGAGAAACAGAAACTGATTCTGGTTTGGAGTTACAGGGTGATCATTTTCAGGGGAACTGTCCCTTTAAGGCACATGAGATGTCAGTTTGACTTTGACTTGGTTTCCTTTCTCTCTGTGTGATAATTCATCATTTATTGCTCGTTGTTTATCAGTCTAGTCTTTGCAACAAGAGACGTGCAGTGTTATGAAGCACATTTCTCTTGTCCTCGGGCTGCAGATGGTGTGATTCTGTGTCCGTTCCAAGCTTTAGGAAGCTCCGAGTGTGTCCGAGGCCTGCTAGAGCAGATGGTGGATCATACAAACAACAGGACAAATTATCCAGATCTGTGCTGTGTGCTCGGGCCACGGTGAGGGTGACAGAGAGCGTTCGGCGTTCAGCACCGCTCCTTCATTTCCATTTGTTGCTCCTCCAAGTTCATCCTTCTGTGTCAAATAAAAAAATAATAATAATCTTTCTCTTAAAATTAAAATCTGCTGAAAATGTGCTCCTCCTCAGGTCATCTGAGATCAGGATGAGTTTGTGTCTTCATCAGGTTTGTAGAAATGTAGCACTGCATCAGTGTCTCATCAATGGATGCTCTGCAGTGAATGGGTGCCGTCAGAATGAGAGTCTGATAAAAACATCCCAATAATCCACAGCACTCCAGTCCATCAGTGAACATCTGGAGAAGACAAAACCTGAAACACATCCAGCATTAAGATGATTTTAACTCAAATAATCCAGAATAACACTTCCTCCAGTGAAAAGTGCATCTGCTGTTGTCTCTCACAGATTAGTTTAGAGTAGTGCTGTCAATCGATTAAAAAAAAATAACTAATTAATCGCACAATTTTTTAAAATTAATCGCGATTAATCGCGATTAATCGCAATTAAAAGACTGAAACTTTTTGGATATGTAAATGTAAAATGTAAATAATTAATGTAAACTCAAGACAAAGAAACTATTTAAATTCAAAATTTGATTGTTTATTGGAATTTTTGTTTAACTTGTAACACAGATTTTCTCATGTAAACAACATACCTGCAATAAACCATCAATATCCTCCAAATTAACTGTTGGCTTGAAAGCCATATTTATTACAGAAATAAAAACACAGGCATGTAAGTACCATTTGAATTTCAAAACAATCAATGCCAATAAAAAACAAAAATGATTTCCATGTTGAATTCTAAGTGGACTGCAAAAAAATTCCAAAGTATAGTCATTGCCAGTGCTTTAAGTGGGCCAGTACGCACCAGTACTCAGTACCGCCACTTCCAAATATAGCTCTTGAGCATACCGCCACCTCTCCGTGCACCCAGAACGTGCTTGTAGTGTACCGGTACGCTCATTTGGACATCTGTTTTAATAGAGGTTTTAATCTTTTACCTGCACTGCCGATTTTCAGAGCGCCCTTCACAATGCGAGCTTCCTAATTCATCCCACCGAGAGCAGAAACTACATTACCCATTCACCCTTAAGTTATACAAGTGAATAGCGCATGTGTCGCTTTTCCCACTGTTAAGTGTCAACAACTCATCGTGGCCGGAGAAGGTGTGTGAAACTCGTTGTGAGTTATACTAAAGCAAAATCTTGAGTATTTATTGTCTGATAAACATTAAAAACTGTCTGCGGAGGTTGAGTCGTCCTGCAGCCCCCGCTGGCTGTTCATTGGCTGCAGCATCTTTTTTCTCAGTTCTAAAAAAATACCGTAGACGGCAAGGCACAAATTTAGATATTCATTTATCTAATTAATCTATAGCCTATGCACAAAGACAATATGATCTTTTTGTTCCCTTTTTGTTTTAAAGCTTGATGAAGAGAGAGAGCGCAAGTTGCTGCAGCTGAGGAGGACAGTGAAGAACGCGTACAGGAGTGATTGACAGTTCGCGGCACTGTGTACAAAAAATACTCCGCTACACTATTATTTTGTTATTTTCGTTTAAGCTTATTAACGTTAGCGTTACAGAAAGGTCTGATTTACGCACTATTACAGTCATTGTTTTTTTTTTTTTTTTTTTAAACAATGACATTTGAGTTCATGATTTTAATGTTGCTGTTTCTTGTGGCAGACTAAATGAAGAGTAATGTTTCTTGTGGCAGACTGAAGAGTAATCCGGCAGAGTTTATACTGAAACTTTCCGTCTAAAAGTCCTTCCTTGGTCTTATCCATATTTCTTTGCAAGTTGAACACACAAGGCCACAACTGGAAATAAAAAAAACTGCAACCGCGTTAATTGCGTTATTTTTTTTTAACGCGTTACATATTTCAAATTAATCGAATGCGTTAACGCGCTAATTTTGACAGCACTAGTTTAGAGCTGTTTAAACGCTGCTTGATCTGTGCAGATTTCTCTCCTGATTCAGACCAGAACACTTTTTCACTGGAGGAAGTGTTATTCTGGATTATAGACTCTATGTGTTTGAGTTAAAATCATCTTAATGCTGGATGTGTTTCAGGTTGTGTCTTCTCCAGATGTTCACTGATGGACTGGAGTGCTGTGGATTATTGTGATGTTTTTATCAGACTCTCATTCTGACGGCACCCATTCACTGCAGAAACAGACTTCTTTTTGATGATCCAAAGGTGACAGCATTTTCAATAAAAAAATGTATTTTTTATGCATAGATTCCACCTGTAATGTGTTTTAAATGTCAAATCTCATATTTTTGACTTCATGATTTATGGTAGGTTAGTTAATGGAATGCACTATGAATTTCTGACTTGTACCTTCATAGTATGCATGGGTACGAAGACTTAACGTCTAGATCACATGCACTAATCTCATTTATTTTTATAATTATGAGTTTCAAGAAAAAGAAGTTTGAGAGACATTGGCAGTGTGCTTCTCTAAATGCCAGAGTTCTTCAGAAACCCAGAGCATACACAAATAAATAGCTTTTTATTCCCACTGCGTACCGTTCATGCTCTTAACACAATCAGAGCTAAAACATGCAGGACCAGCATCCTCGGCTCTTTCCACTTCAGAAACACTTAGTACTGCTGATGCTTCTGGGGCTTCAGTGCTGCTCGGTTTCTAGGGAAAGAGTTACTTAAATGCTAGAAATCTTGAGATGCATTTTACCCTGCATCATCTCGTGGAAGCTCAAGCAGAATCACTCAATATGGATAATCTTTCAGTCTGGCAGATGTGATGAATGTGCTCTTTAACCTGCACTTCAGTCTCACTGATCAAACGGCTCTTTGTCTAATTGCATTGCTCTGTTAGCAGTACACTGACTGATGCGGGATCATTGTGTGGTTCTGAAGCAGTAGGAAGCCACAGCATTTCAGTTTGCTGCTCAGATAGATTGGGAATGTCTGATGAGTGTTATTAATGTCTGCTGTGAAAGAGACATCCAGAACTCAACCCTCTGCCGCTTGGAAACCGCAGACCTTCACACACATCACATCAGAGGCTGCTGTTGTAACACATTCAGACACTGACAAGCCCTAGAAGTCATTCTCATGGAAGTGTCCTGTCTATATCCTCCGTTCTCTCTCAGGGCAATGTGAGCTTCTTTAGTGTTCAAAAGTCATCTATGTTTCAGCAGCGAGTGCTTTCCTGCTAGAATATATTGATAATTGATAATTAATCAAATAAGAGTTAATTGGGAATTAATTTTGAAATTACCCCCCAAAATATAAAGTTATTATTTTGTGAAATGAGAAAAGCATTAATGAAAAGGTTGTTTTAAAAATAAATATTTTAACAATTGCTGGAATATAGTAACATAGTAATATAGTTCTTCTTCTTCTTCTTCTTCTTCTTCTAAGAATCGTTTGTGCAATGGAAAGATTCCAAGGATGTTAAAGGTTCTTAATGCAACCGGATGCCAAAAAAAGGACCTTTATTTTAAAGTGTACGATGTTGTTCTGATTTATTAATGGAGCAAACACTGAAAGAGGGGCGTTGAAGGGTCAAATAAGAGCACAGCCTGCCACAAATCTATTCATTTGTACATGGACAAATACAACAACACAAATGCACAAATCATTTATTTCTGTGCATGTTGAAGTAGGTTTAATGGGATTTTATGGGAAACTCTGAGTTCAGCTCCTCCTCTTCTTGACAGGAATCCTGCAGCTTCCTGTGTGTCAGGAGGAAGGACAAGGAGTCAGTAACACACACACACACACACACACATAGATGCACATACAGCTGCAGGTAAATGCTATTCAAACAGAAATATGTCACATTTCACAATAGACACACAGTGTGTTGAATACAAAACCAATCCATGCATGTCATTTACAGAGTGCATGGTGGAAACCAGTGTGAAGCTTTGGAGCTGCAGAGCCCAGATTCACTGATGGTGGGGTTGAGGTCGGGTGTGTTACTCCGGTTCATTCAGAGATCTGATTCCTCAGCACTGAGCTATTTGAGCAGCTGGCCAAACACAACAGCAGTGGAGAGAGAGAGAGAGAGGCGCGAAGCTGCTGAATAATTGACATCCTCGTGCGAGATGATCACCGTCAGCGTGTGTGTGTGTGTGTGTTGGTGGTGTCTCGTCTCAATCACACTGATGGATGTAAACTGGAACGGGTCGATCAGTCCTGATGCAGTTTGTCAGCGGCTCTCCTCAGTCTGTGATTTCACAACCGTGAGCACATCTCACACAGATCTGTGTGTGCTTTCACCGAGAGACACCTGTAAAATCCTACACACTTGTTGTTAAAAGTATGCTATTATATTTTTAAGGCACTTTGGGAATCCATGCTTTTTCATCCAGGTTGTAATAAATATACTGTGTGTAGGACTGCTGTGAAGGAGATGTGTGTGTGTGTGTGTGCAAGCTCACTTTATTCACCAGTGTGTTCTTCTTTCAGAAAGAGATGAGCACAGCTTTCCTCCGTCTTCATCATGCCTCCCAAGTCCTCGCCGGCTGACGTGTGTTATATTTAGTGGTCTGACGCTTCAGGCCAGTGCATGCCTCAGTGAACGTTTCCTCGTGCTGATCTCAGACCAGCTTTGCCCCGCGGATCACAACTGGAGCGGTTTTGTGTAAAAGTGTGTGTTGTTTCGAAGGGCACCCTGTAAAAACATCCCGTGCGGCCCGTAGCCATCATTAGCTGTTCTTTGGGGAGGTTGGCAGTGAAAGTAAGGGCTTTGCTGACTGATGTTTGAGGTCTGGGAACGAGCACATCATTTCATCTGTTGCTGTGCGAGATGTGATGCTGTCGCTCATAAAAGCATGTTTTCCAGGACGTTAAATGCTCAGAAATTTTTGTAGAAGAGATTTCTTTAAAAAATCCTGAAATATCTTGGTGTTGAAGAACGTTTGGCTGGTCGTGTAGATGATTCATATTAAAGGCAGTGCTCGTGATGCTGATGTGGGAGTGATATCAGCTCCGTCTCTCCGCTGTGAGCTCAAATCATTACTCTTAATCTCTGCTGGAGTCACTAATGCTGTATCAATCACAGGTTAAACTGCTGGAGGTGTGTGTGTGTGTGTGTGTGTGTGTGTGTGGAGCAGAAGAGCACAGCTGGAGCTCTCCGTGATGTGTTTAACTGGAGCAGGGAGGTCTGATCTCAGATCAGGGAAGTGTACCAGGAAGCATTTACTGACACTTTGACCCGAGCATGTTGTGCTGAAGTGTTTTTCTTTAATTGTTAATCTGATCTTTTACTCCACAGACTGAACGAAATGAAGCATTGCTTGGTAATTGTGTATTTAATTTAACAGCTGACAGTCTAACTCATTACATACTGTTCTATCAAAGATATAAAGATGAATTTATTCTGACACAGTTTCTGAGTTATTCTCAGATTTTATCACCATTTAACTTTATTTAATTGTGTGCTGTGTAATGTAGTGAAGTGCCTCTTGCTTCATCACTGGATTGGGTTTATTTGTCATTAACAGCAGGTAGAAGTGAATCATTTTACTCTAAACTAAACAGGGAAGATCTCTGACGTCCTGTGGGAGGATCAGGCGCTCGTCTCATCCCAGAGCTCACGCTGATGTGTTTGAGAGCAAGAGTCTTCTGTCGCTTTTCTTAAAGAAGTGTGCTGTTTCAGGCCTGTATGTAGCCATGCATCACTGTTTAACATTCTGCTGATTGTGCTGAATCTCACTGAGTCCTGTGGGCTTTATAGCTGCACATTAAATTCAGACGCCTGTTCGAAGACTAACTGGAACACGCTGGAGCTCCAGTCCAGGAGAACAGCGTCCAGCGTCTGCATGAGGGGATCTGATCAATGCCATCGCATCACATCATCATCGAGACTTTCAGATCAGTTCAATTCAACAGCAGCAGCTATCTATTCAAATAGCTTCATAACTTCATAAAGATTCACTGAGGCAAATGCACTGGCGGCTCATTGAGAATCACAGCTTGCATGTCAAATCTGTAAACATACTGCAAATAATTGATTCTAGAGTGTTTTATTTGGTAGGAAGTAATGCTGTTTACTTATATATTCTGCATGGTTTTACTGTTTTGGCTCTGTATCATTTGCCGTTTGTATTTTTGGTGATTTATTGTTCATAATTTAGCATGTTCCTCCAGCTTTCTGAATGAAGAATCCTTTCGTTCCAGCTGTAAATTGGTGTATTTGTAGCAGATGGAATATGAATCTTATTTATTTCTTTTCTTTTACTGATTTTATATATATTCATCACTCAAAGTTCATCTTTAAACAACAGTAATTCATTTAATAACACTGTTAAATGTAGGACTTAATGCATTTTTTGTCAAACTGTAGATTAAAGTTGTTCTAATGCATACATTTACTTAGAATGACTGATTTTAGTTTTATATTTTCCATTTATTTACACAATATATATAGAATTGTTACATTTTTCCTCTGACCTTTGGCTGTGCAAATGATATGTAAAGGATTTCAGTGTATTGGGAGCAGCAGTTAATATCTGACTCCAGGTCTGTCTGTGTCTCATGTTTCATGATCATCTCATCGGGGTTCGTATGTTTTGTCGTGATTTATTGTTCATAGTTTTGCACGTTCCTGCCGGCTGTTTTGAGAAGTGTAGTCTGACTTTAATAAGATCTGCTCCTGCTTTCTGAATGGAGAATGGTGTGTTTTCTCTCCAGTGTTCGAGAACTGCTCGGATGGTTTCATTCCTCAGATATCGTCCTCGGCGCTGTGGGGTTTTTTGGTGATAATTTCAGAGATAATCAGATTATAGTTTGATAAGCAAACACACGCTTGCATTTGTGAGGTATAAAACCTTTATCAGCACTCACACTTAAATCAACCAAAATCAGGAGAGATTGATAGAAAGCCCACATTAGCTGTGTGTGTTTCTGTGTGTGTGTGTGTGTGTGTGTCGGTCTGCATCAGCTCTAATGGGCTGTTGACCCCCAGCAGGAGGAGGTCGAGTGGTCATTCATCACTTGATCGTCCACGAGCCTCCGGCGTTAGATTAGCCATCAGACCTGGCATACACGCCCTCTCCCAACCCCCCCCCCCCTCCCTCCCTCCCCCCCCCCCCCTCTCTGAGTTTGGCTGAACTCTGCTTGCACTGACTCCAGTTTTATCTTCACAGCTGAACACAGGCTGAGCTGCTGCTGGATCAGATGGACTCAGACGCTCGTCTGCTGATGTGAGACTAAGGCAGCTCTGCTCTGATTGTGTGGGTGTTCAGCAAGCGTCTGTGATTGAACTCTCTCAACTCAATGTTAAAATCACCCAACATTCTTTTATGAATTTCATTTCTTCCATTTCTTTCTGTGATGCACAGCTGTATTTTCAGCATCATTACTCCAGTCTTCAGTGTCACATGATCTTCAGAAATCAGAATAAATATTTTTTTAAGAATAGAATCATGAGTGCTAAAGTTAGAGGGTCAAATAAAGATGGAAGAGATGTGTTTTAAGCAGATTCTTGAAGATGACTAAGGACTCAGCTGTTGGGGAGGTCATTCCACCAGGAGGGAACATTTAATTTAAAAGTCTGTAAAAGTGACTGTGCTTGTTTGGGATGAACAATCAAGCGACGTTCACTTCTAGAGGCACATAAGTCTGAAGTAACAAATTTAGGTAAATGGGTGCAGAGCCAGTGATAGTTATGTAGGCAAACATCAATGCCTTGAATTTTATGGAAGACCTGCCAAGAGGGCATTGCAATAGTCCAGCCTGGACAGAACAAGAGCTTGAACAAGGAGTTGTGATGCATGATCCCAAAGAAAGGGCTTGATCTTCTTGATGTTGAATAAAGCAAATCTGCAGGATCGGACAGTTTTAGCAATGTGGTCTGAGAAAGTCAGCTGATCATCAATCATAACTCCATGGCTTCTGGCTGTTTTTGAAGGAGTTATGGTTGATGTGCCTAACTTGATGGTGAAATTGTGATGAAACGATGGGTTTGCTGGAATCACAAGCAGTTCTGTCTTGGCAAGGTTGAGTTGAAGGTGATGGTCCATCATCCAGGAAGAAATGTCTGTTAGACAAGCTGAGATGCGAATAGCTACCGTCGGATCATCAGGATGGAATGAGAAGTAGAGTTGAGTGTCATCAGCATAGCAGTGGTATGAAAAGCCATGTTTCTGAATGACAGAACCTAATGATGCCATGTAGACAGAGAAGAGAAGTGGTCCAAGAACTGAGCCCTGAGGCACCCCAGTAGTTAGATGTTGAGACTTGGACACCTCACCTCTGATTTACTGCTCAAAGAACATTTCTGCTTATTATCAATGTTGAAAACAGTTGTGCTGCACAATATGTTTGTGGAAACTGTGATGCATTTTATTTTTCATGATTCACATGAATAGAAAGTGCAGAAGAACAGCATTTATTTTGAAATAGAAATCTGCTGTGAAATTATAAATGTCTTTACTGACACTTTTTAACAAATTGATGCATTTTTGATAAATACATGTTAATTTATCTTAAAACACACACACACTATATTTTGAAGAAAAACATTGGCAAACACCTGTCTGGTCATTATTTAGAGACACATTATCCTTGCATGAGAAAAGAAAAACACATGCACAGAAAACGGGGTCAACGCCCTTGTTTCTAATGCATCTTGATTTAATTTAGCATTTTATCTGTTTGCCCCCAATATTTTTCTGGGATTGTCACTATAAGGTTATGCATGTAGCTGGACAGACCAGGCTTCAGACAGGCTTCTCATTAATCTTGTGTTAATGAGCCTTCATGCAGGTTCTAACGAGGTGTAATTGTTGTTCATTTCTGGCTGGAATCAATGCTTCTGTCCAGCCACTGGCCGCAGTGGAGACTCATTTACACACACACACACACTAATGAACAGCCCTGCTCATCTTTTTACTGTCCCAGATTCCCGCGATTCCCTCGGGTTTGATCCGGATGCAGCAGGTTGAGGATGTATTTTATCAGCTTACTGCAGATGTAAATGTTAAATCAGATTCTCTCAGCTCTTTATATTGATTTTGATAATAAACATAGAGCAGTTCTGATAGAAACGAAGATGTCAGAGCCATGCTGCACTGATTATGGCATGCAGTTCTTAAATACTGAGCCTTGATGCTAATGTGGGTGAGGCAGGATCGAGTCTGGCCTCCTGCACTTGCTCTTAAATTGTCATTAATAATAATAATAACAAAAAAATACACGCACACTCACATACATTCTACATAACATTGTCATAAAAGTTTCAGTGTATCATCCAATTATTCAATTTACTCTGGCAAATGAAGCCAATATTTTTTATAGATTTTTTTTTTTCTGTATTCTTGTATGTATGCATCCAAAGCTGAAGATCCAATAAACTAGAAAATCATTTACATGTAACTTTTTAATAAAAAAAAAAATAAAAATAAAAAATAACACCCTAGGTGTTTTCCTAGCATCCTGTGTTCATGTTTTGTGTAAAATAAATACATAAAATAAAGAAAAAGTAACGGCAGCTTTAAATATGTGTGTATACAGAAAAAAGTATTAGTTTTTCATTAGCCAAACTGAATGGAATAATTAACTGAAATTTGAAAAGGTGGATTAACGGGGTTGTTTAATATATTACCCATTATAATACTAAAGCTATAATGTATTTTTATAACTAGATGCAGTATTTTGCTTCATTAATTTAGCTGCACTGTTCGTGTGTCTGGAAACAGCAGCTGGTGTTTGTTGAGGACTGTTCCTGCATTCATCCGTCTCTTCCTCCCACTCGCTTTATGTGCAACTATCTTTCTGGCTTTGACACAGATGCTGTAATAGAGCGAATCCTTACATGTCAGTGTCTGCGAGAACCGAGAGAGGGATTCTGCACATCTCGGCCTTTGGCTCTGTGAAGGAAAGCACACACACACACACACACACACACACACACACACATGCACACACACACACGATCATCAGCACACTGCATCACTGGACTGGAGCGTGTGTGTGTGTGTGTGTGCGTGTGTGTGTGTGTGTGTGGGTGTGTGACTATACCTTCATCTCTCTCTATCTCTCTCTCTCTCTCTCTCTCTCTCTCTCTCTCTCTCTCTCTCTTAACCAGTTATGATTAATTATAAATATTTAGATCTGCTGTAAGTATTTACCTTACAACTCAATGTCAACTGTCTGTCAATTCTAAGAACATTACTTTCTTACTGTACAATACTTCTCCGAGCATGTAGCTAAAATCTGCATGATTAGGGACTCAAACAATGAACAACCTCAAGTGTGATACAAATTAGACTTTATTAACGGCATAAATACTTAAACTTGAACACACACACACGCATACAGTTAGTATAGGAAAAAGGGTTAAAGTAAAAATATGAGTAATAAAACATGAAGTTATGGTACAGTTTGATATTCAGCCTGAAGGAAACATCAGTTTCTTAGTTCAAACACATCTTTGTAAAAGGTGCATATGATACTAATGTATCGGTTTAGAAGACTAAGTTTGATACTTGCTCGTCTGGTGCACTTTGGGGCTCCAGTGTGTCTCTGCTGAAGTGAGTTGATGAGAAGAGTACGAATCAGAGGATTTTGATGAACGGAAAGTCAAGGCCGAAGCCTGGCACAAACTTAGCATGGTTTTGAGAGCTCTTAGCTCAGTATCTTCTCCTGGAACTCCTGAATCTGAAGAACCGCCCTGATCTAGTGATCAGTGATCTATACGGGGTGATGATGTCACACCCTCTGGATCTGAGTGAGCCAATGAGGCTCCAGCATATGACATTAGATTGGTTAGTGATCCATCATAAGCATGCATACACATATACAATACACAAAAGACAATATACAAGAACAGTAACATAATAGTATACAAAATGCCCTAAAGAATATGTGAATCAATTCAAAGAAAGGCTTTTCTATGAACTTATTAGAGAAGAGTCCCTTCTTATGAGCATTATGTGTCTGTTTTAGAGGCTTGAGTCCCTGGGCACATTGCTGGGAGCCATAAACTACTGCTAACAGATCGTGTGTCTGTGTTTGCGATCAAACCAGAGGCTTGTTCTGCCTTTTTTGAGAAGAAAGTTGCATTTTGGGGGAAGGGTCCATAGACCCTTTGGATAGTTGAGTAGGCGTTAGATATTAATTGTTAAATATAACAAATAGTTGTGTGTCTGATTGGTCCAAATACTACAATGAATTTAAAATATGGTAGTTTGAGATATATGATCATTTTTAACGAAAAACACAACAATAATAAAGATACAAAGACAAGGGCAAACACACTTACTGTATATGAAATACAGAAATATTGTCAAATAGGTGCTTGGCTTTTTGTAGCATCTGTGAACAACTGAACTAACTAGTTTTAATTTCCATGAAGAGAACAAAGTGAGGGTGGGGGCAGAATACCGCGGTAAGCCTTGTGTGTGAATAAACACAGCGAGAGTGTGTGTTTAAGAGACTTAATTTAGTAATGCTTTTGTTTAATGAGAAATGTGCGAGGCATTTATTACAGCGCTTTCAGAAAAAAAGGAAACAGCTGCAAGAGAAAGCTGATGCATTGTGGGTGAACAGCTGTGCTGCTAAAGATAATTAGGTCCTGACATGCACAGATATAAACTGACATCACAGACTAAAACTAAAGACAGTGTGTGTGTGTGTGTGTGTGTGTGTGTGTGTGTGTGTGTGTGTGTGTGTGTGTATATAATGACATGGGTATGACACAGGTATTACAAGGAGAGGGAGACTTATGAGGACATAACCCATGTCCCCATTTTTCAAAACACTTATAAATCATACAGAATGAGTTTTTTTGAGAAAGTAAAAATGCAGAAAGTTTCCTGTGAGGGTTAGGGTTAGGTGTAGGGTTGGTGAAGGGACATAGAATATACAGTTTCTACAGAATAACAACCATTACACCTATGGGATGAACACACTTTACACAAAAACAAACATGTGTGTGTGTGTGTGTGTGCTGGCAGCAGGGATCTGCAGGGATCTGCAGGGCGGGCTGTAGGACAGAGATGACGCAGACAGACAGAGAGACACAGATGCTTCAGGTTGGTTGTAAGTGTTTCAGATGCTGGATGGTTGTAAATCTGCTCATGATGAGGTTGTTAGAAGCTCTCTTTGCAGTTGCTCTTGAGTCTCAGGTATTGATTGACTCTTGTGTTGTTTGGACACACACCTCTTACCGTTTGACGCTCTTTATCATTGACTTCCAGTTTAGTGTGGTGAAGTCTGTTGTTCTTCAGACAGTCGCTCTGTTAATGTTCCTGTTAGACGGGTTTAATGCATGACACTCACTCATAAAGCATGTATTAAACACTGATGAACACAGCTTATACCACACTGATCTACAACCACTGAATATACAGTAATGGAGATTTAATGAGTGATATTTAATATATAGGTGATCACATTATTTGTATTATATATTATATTAAACATAATTCATTATGCTGTTGAATAACGAATAGCGTGAGCTCGATAAGACCTGCATGTTATTACATTAATAAGAGTTTCATGTCAGCTCAGATCATCAATTTTTAATATGCTACACCTTAAAGTCAGTCCCCCAAATAGACTTCTGTGCACTCCAGTATGATCCAGGCCAGTGTCTGAGATCTGATTCCTGTAGCAGCTGTGTTTGTTTCTCCGGTGTGTTATCATCAGCGTGAACACGAGATCCAGAGAGACCCACAGCACTATCTCTGACAGTTTCTGTGAACGTCTCTCTGCTCTCACAAACACCACACACTCAGACATATCTGCTTCGGTGTCTCTGCATCCCACAGTGTGTGTGTGTGTGTGTGTGTGTGTGTGTGTGTGTGCGTGTGTGTGTGTGTGCGGGCGTGTGTGCGTGTGTGTGTGATCTGGCTGTCATCACATGAGTCTTGTACACGGCTCAGAGACTTTTCAAGCAGCAAAACAATACAAGTTTAATAAGCCTTGCATATTTCCCTCTGTACATTATGTGTTTAATTTAACTGTTTCTATGCAAAAAACATTATTATTTTTCATTTTAATCCTAGTGCAAAAAACTAAAATGTATTTGAAGAAATTCCTGAAATGCATTTGAAATAAATTTATATTTATATATATATATATATATATATATATATATATATATATATATATATATATATATATATAAATTTATATTTATATATATATATATATATATATATATATATATATATATATATATATATATATATATATATATATATATATATATATATATATGTATATGTATATATGTATATATATATTATTATTTTTTTTTTTTTGTACATATTTATGCTTATTAAATATACCCTGTACTTTAGGTATAATAAACTGAAAGCCTGCTGAACTGGAACAACTAGTTGTGTCCTCAATACACTTATTATTAGTTCATCAGTGGTGCAGAAGTCCTTCTGAATATATCCTGAAGTATATCTGATTGTGCTGAAGTGAACTACTGTAAGTACAGTATACTTCAGGTGCACTTTAAATATACTGCAGTTAAAGACTAAAGTTACACAGTCTTCATACGAGCCTTATTAATAGTGATATTAAAACACATTTTAGGTGTAATATTAAGAAATGTGTATTGTTCAATAAAGAAATAAGTTTTATTATAATTGTATAATATAAATAAATATATTAATGGATTTGAAGTATACTTACTATGAAATAAATGTATTTAAAATCATTTATTTATTTATTTTAACTAGGGGAGGAATAATTTCTATTCCAAAACCTTTTGTCAGGCTTATTTAGATTAATAATCATCAGAATGTAAAATAGTGTTATGTAATACAGTTTAGCATGATCACTTATTTAAAAAGTACAGGTCAGAATGAGTATTTTTCATCGATAGTTTATTTAAATGATTCAAATGATTATTCACTCCATCATCCGTCCATCTTTCTGTCTTTGTCTGTTCATCTATCCTTCTACTGGATCTAGACGTGACCTGACACAGATGAGAGAGAATCAGAAAGCATCAGTCAACGAATATGAATACTTTCATGAACCGATTCAAAAGATTCGATTCACTTGGATGAATCCAGATCCAGCAATGTGACACCAGTAACATTAGTCTCTTTGGAGGTCTTGTAATGACCGTGTTTGCATGTAAAGAGGCTCTTGATGATAAGAGGAGCGTTAAATAACACTGAGCGCCTGCCGTGTCAGAGTCTTCAGGGATGGCTTCCAGGAAAGATAAAGGTCATGCTTTGATTCCCTCAGTGTGAGACTGTAAATCAGCAGAGCTCATCAGACCACACACACACACACACACGCTCACACAGCGTCTGGCACCTGGAGAGGAAGCGTGTTTGCATGTGTGTGTGTGTGAGTGAATGCCAGGTTTGTGTTTGACCTTTGATCCCTGAACTGTTGCAGACGTGACAGGTCAGAGGTCAGCAGCTCCTCGGCTGGACTGGGTTGTGCTGGAAGCTGATTTCTCCAGACCGCAGTATTGTTGAGTTCAGAACACACACTCCTGCTCTACAGCCAGTATATAAGCCTCTCTCATCTTGAGCTGTGACAGTGCCATGTTGATGCTTCCTGAGAGTTTTCACCGTGTCTCCAACACAGAGTCTTGTCTGTATTAGCTGATCTCTGGTGGATGTCTAGGTCATCAGCAGCAGATCTCTGTGTTCAGATGAGATTCAGAGCTGGTTTTGCAGGACGTGAGCTCTGGTTTGGTTTGTGTCAGGCTGTGGTTTCCTCTGAGAGCTGCAGGTCTGAACATGTTTTGGTGTTTTGGGCTTGTTCTTTGTCCGTTTCACTGAAGCTTTCAAACACTTAACACTTAACCTTAGCCTGAATGCATGACGAAACTGTCTGAAACAACCGCTTCTGAATAAACTTTGAAAAAAGAAATGCAGGATTGTGACTGAAAATGTCATCATTTCTTCTGAAAATGAATCATTTCTTATTCTAATAAACCTGCCATTGTTGGTTCTGTGACTAATTGCATGTGTTCCTTTATCATAATCTCTGGTATTTTATATCATACGTTTGTATAAAAGTACCTGCTAAATGCATATCTGTGTCTCTGCAGCACAGAAGCAGTCATCACTGGAGAGATGATCTAAGCATGCATGAATCTGACCCTTTGACTGGTTTTTTCAAATGTGTCCAACAGAAAACCACTGTTGATATGTGGTCTCCTCTCTTGGTCTGCAGAGATCCGAGGCGGCCGCGCTCCTAAAGACGGTCCGGTCCGGCAGCTTCCTCTCTACGACACCCCGTACGAGCCGGAGGAGAACGGAGCAGATCCAGACGGATGTGTGTGTTCCCGCGAGAGCAGATTACCGCAGGACGACGAGAGGCCGCCGGAGGAGTACGACCAGCCCTGGGAGTGGAAGAAAGAGCGCATATCCAAAGCCTTCGCAGGTTCGGCCCGCTCCATCACGCTCTTTCCAGAACTGATTGATAACACTGAACAGTCAGAGATATAATGAGTCCTGCGCCGGTTCTGTGGCTGATGGTGGGAGTTACTAACCACTAACGTAGTTGCTCAGCTGTCTCTGAAACTTGAGCTTTTCCACTTTCCCAGGGTTCTAGAGCTTCATTGTAGTGAACTGGTTCATTTAGAAGATTTAACCAGTAAACTGGGTGAAAATGATTCATGCAATGGTTCATTCAACCGCTGCGTGGCATTTTGTAGCAAAATATTTAGTAAAACACTGCAGTTTTCAACTCGGCCGATGGTCATGCAAACGCTCTTGTGAAATAATGAACTCTGACCTATGCATTGTTATCTTGTGAACACATGATTGACCAGTAGAAGACTGAATCAAAGAATCAAGCAAACTTTAAACCTGCAGTATTGCATTGTAGAGTGGAATAGATGGCATACATGTTTTTGTGTGTATTGTTTGTATAATGCTTTTAAAAAGAGGTCACAGGGTGTGACGTCATATTAGGACCATTGCAGAGTTTGTGGAAACGATGCGTGCTCAAGAACATTTGTATGAATCAGGGCTTTTTCTCTTTGCTATTCATTGAATGTGTTTGGTGAAAGTTGATTTCTGTGTCCTGGCTGTGATGGTTTCTCATTGGTGGAGGTCTCACTCTTTACTGAACAGGTTGGAGCGTAAATTCTCAAACATTTTCTTTGCAAATCAACGTGAAAGTGTAAACAGGCTCATTTTAATATCTTACCGTATCCGTCTGTTGCTGGGAATGCTGGGGGATTTTCTCCTTACAGTATCTCTCTCTCTGAACGCTCTGTTCCTCGGTCACGACTTCAGGAACGGCTCATTTCACTTCCTAAAGTGATCATTCACCCAGAAAAGGAACGTTCTGTCATCGTTTACTCATCCTCGGGTCTGTATTCATTTCTTTAAGCTGATTCACACAAAAGAAGATATTTTAGAGAACGCTGGTCACCAAACAGCTGCTGGGCTCCATTGTCTTCCATAATATGGAAAAAATTAATAATAAATACTATGGAAGTCAATGGCTACCGTCAGCTGTTGGGTTACCACAGTTCTTCAAAATATCTTCTTTTGTATTCAGCAGAACATAGAAGCGCACACATGAGGAGGAGGACATGATGACAGAACTGTCTCTTTACTCTCCGGGTGATTACAGACGAATGTGTGAGAAACGGATCGACGGATCTGGAGGAGTGTGTGTGTGTGTGTGTGTGTGTGTGTGTGTGTCTGTCAGGTGTGGTGATTGAAGTTTTGGTTCAGGGACTCATGACAAACTCGGCTGTTCAACTGAGTTATTTGCTTTTGTTTTGTTTTTGAGTTTTTGTGCATCAGTCTTGAAAGGCTCCTTTTTTTGTCCTGTGTGTGTGTGTGTGTGTGTGTGTGTGTGTGTGTGTGTGTGTGTGTGTGTGTGTGTGTGTGTGTGTGTGTGTGTGTGTGTGTGTGTGTGTGTGTGTGTGTGTGTGTGTGTGGAGCAGCACTGCTCTGCTATGACTGCATTAGTCATGAGGACTCGAGCGGCGGAGCGTCCAGGAGAGATCTCCTCATCTCTAGATCCTCCACAGGTACTGCGGCACACAGGCTCTCAGTTTTAATTTAGAAATGTAGATGTAGGATTATTTAATATTAATCAATATGCATCAATAAAAACATCAATACATGTTACATTTTATATTTAAAATTGAAAAATATCTGTAGTATTCTCTAGAGTTTATATACCTGTATAATTTGATTTGACTGTATCACACTTTAACTAAATGTATTGGTCACAAGGGAAGGGAACACAATACTAGTGTGACTATAAAGCTTAATTTTCTCCCATTTTTATGTGATCATGTCAACCAGATAAACTATTTTTGCATAATAAATGCAGGGATCCCTACACAGGAAATAAATTACATTGGAAATGCACAACTATAAATTAATCTGCCTAGAAAAGCAGTCCTACCTTAAAAAGATGAATTTGGTAACTGATCTCAAATGCTGTTGATTAAATGTAAGTAGCAGTGCATGATAAATATCGGCCGATAATTAATGCACATTAATCAGTAAAGCTCTAATCAGTGGTAAATCCATCAGGTGCATTGTTTCAAGCATACGCTACAATTGTTGTGTAATCTTCTTGAGTTGTATGCATTAGTGTGTGATTACTGTAGATCTGTGTGTGAGCTTGTTTTAACTGTGATAATGACTTTACTGTGTTAAAAGAGCAAATCAGTCAGACAGACGCAGCTTTCAAAGACTTTATTATTTCCCACATGTCTTTGTGCTAGTTTTCGACTGCTTATCCCTCTCTCCAATCCGCTTCAGTGTAGATAAAGCTTTGACGTTTCTTTCAGTCAGGAAGCAGAGCAATCAGAAATCAATGGCTAGGCGTCTGGCTTGCCACCAGATCCTCTCGGAGAAACCTTCCCATGGAGCCTCAATGCTCACACTCCTCTGCCTTCAGAAACATGTTTTAAAGATAAATCTTCAAGAACGTCAGTCATAGCAGAACACCCTGGAGACGTCTGGGAAGCAGTCTGGAGCCCGTCTCAATGCTAAACCCTGATTCCAGAGGTTCAAAGGTCATGCTGAGGTCACGACATGAGAGAAACACTCATTAGGGGCTTTCCATAAATGGAGGCTTTTGTGTGTACAGCACTTAAAGGAGTAGTTCACACAAAGAAATGTAGCATTGCATGTTTGTAGAAATGTAGCATTGCATCAGTGTCTCATCAATAGATGCTCTGCAGTGAATGGGTGCCGTCAGAATTAGAGTCCAAACAGCTGATAAAAACATTGAACTCTCATTCTGACGGCACCCATTCACTGCAGAGCATCCATTGATGAGACACTGATGCAATGCTACATTTCTTTAAATGTATTCTAATGATTTGGTTAGGTTTTAAGCAAATTTTTATTTTTAAGTGAACTATACCTTTAAGGGAGAGGATTTCAGAGGATTGTGGGTCAGTGTCTCTTGAAGAGTTATTTGCATGTGGCTAATGTTTTCAAAGCATGTTTTCATTATTAGATCAATAATGTAATATATGCCACTCACATTTCTGGTCCTGCCATTTGTGCGTGCCAGGATTGGGCTTGTTTACACACCGAGTTCATCTTTCAGCTTTAAAATGCACATGATTGATTAGGATAAATGCAGTTGGTTGTGAAGTCGAAGTGACGCCATCGAACAGGAGAAATATCGCACTTAGCACAAATGAGTGCTTTAGTTATTACTGAGCGCTGCGGTGTATATATGTTTCTGTTTCATCAATCTTCGTTTGCTCCCATGAAACACAGAAGATTAAAATCAGCTCGAGGTGAGCTGCACTGCACTGCGTACAGATCCTGATAGTTATTTACTGCCCGGTTTATTCATTATAGTGTGTGTGTGTGTGTGCGTGTGCGTGTGCGTGTGTGTGTGTGTGTGTGTGTGTGTGTGTGAGTGTGTGAGTGTGTGTGTGTGTGTTGCATACCCTCATGTGTTATCAGTGCGCTGCTTTCAGCTGGTGCTGATATGTGCTTGTGTAGGTCACTGCAGGGTTGTGCACTAGTGTGTCACCTAATTAGTCATCTAGTTATCTTCTTCTGCCTCCTCACACACTAGATGTAAAGGCACAGAGTGATTGATGAGCCTGAAGTTGTAACCAAAGTGCACACAGAGAAAACTCCTCTCGCTCTGTCTATGTTTGGAAGACACTATTTACACATACATCAGACTCTGTGATGTCACAGATGTAATGACCTCCTTCCTAAAATATAAAGGCTGCTGTTTATTTTCATGTGTAAAGAATGACTGCAGTGAAACCTCAGAAATTTCTTTTACATTTCAAGAATAAGTGCATGGAAATGGCAAGCAATGCATTGAATTAAACATGACATTTTAAAGTAGAGACACTGAAAGGTTTTTTATTTATTTATTTTTTGTTAGTATAGACCAAGTAGTATAGTTATTTACTGAAAATGTGCTTACTCTCTCTCAGGCCACACAAGACGTAGATGAGTTTGTGTCTTCATCAGGTTTGTAGAAATGTAGCACTGCATCAGTGTCTCATCAGTGGATGCTCTGCAGTGAATGGGTGCCGTCAGAATGAGAGTCTGATAAAAACATCACAATAATCCACAGCACTCCAGTCCATCAGTGAACATCTGGAGAAGACAAAACCTGAAACACATCCAACATTAAGATGATTTTAACTCAAACACATAGAGTCTATAATCCAGAATAACACTTCCTCCAGTGAAAAAGTGCATCTGCTGTTGTCTCTCACAGATTAGTTTAGATCTGTTTAAACGCTGCTTGATCTGTGCAGATTTCTCTCCTGATTCAGACCAGAACACGTCTTCACTGGAGGATTATTTTAGCTGACTGTATGTGGTTCGGATCACATGACCTGATGTAAAAGTAGTTCAGTTTCATTCACACAGTCTGGAAATGTGACACAGTCAGTTTGTTTATAAAAGTGACGTCATCACTAACCGTATTTTAACTGTAAATGTGGGCCGACGGCTCTTTGTTGCACAGCCACAGACGGTCTCAGTCTGCTCCTGATCTGTCTGCAGTTGTCCGTCTCAAACCCGGACTGTGGGAACGTCTGTGAGTCTCCACACTGTCCTGGACGACAGACGCTGCCCTCTGTCTGATTCTCATGTGCTGCTGCGGTGTGATAACAGTCTTCTGTCATGATCTCACTCACACACACACACACACACACACACGCACGCACGCACACACACACACAAGCACACACACACACACACACACACACTCAGTAGGAGCTGTCATTGTAATGTTAAGAAAATGCTTTCAAAATCTGCGTACTATTTTCATATTCCAGATCCGTTTGGACTCAAAGAATTGTTAATTTAATAAACCGCTGTAACTTAATATTTTTCTTCTGTCAAAGCCATATCAGCAGCTTCTTATTAATGAGTAAATGTGAAAAATCCCCACGTTTTGACATTACCATGTTATTAGTACAAAAACAGTCCATTTATTTCCAACAAAACAACCTAAAAATGACTCTCAACATTTTCAAAGTAATGCATTGCATTTTATAGTCATTTTATTAAGACATTAAGACGAATGTATCACAAGAGATGAATTTAGTAATGTCCTCACTAGCATGTTAGACTGACTGTGTTAAGATCTTGAGATCTGCTCACACTCACAGAGTTTGCTGGCTGTTTTATCACAGATGGCAGCGCTGCGATGCCACAGAAACTGCTGTGAGCTTTTGAAAAGGCGTTTGACTTTTCTAATTGCGCTCGAGGCGTAGGCAACACACTTTACCGCATTTCCACCGTATAATTACCTCACACCCCCATGTTTTAAACACACACACACACACACACACACACACACACACACACAGACTCTTTAGGAGAACGAAGTCGCTTTTCTCCTGAATTCAGGCGGTTGGTTAGAAAGCTGTTATTGAGACTGTATGAATGTTTGATGCTCAGCGCTTAACCTCGTCAGTCGTGTCACTTCAGCACATCACGATTAATATTTGATGTTGCATCTGTCTATCAGTTCACACATCTCCACTGAGCCTGAAGCTTGCTCGTGTCTAAATGTCCCTTGTTTCTGTCCTGATGTCTTAATCAGGTCTGCGATGAAAGTGTGAGATGAAATCCATCCGTTGTGCTGTATACAGCGGCCGGATCCGGATGAACCGACCCTTCAAAGCTGGAGCATGAGATAAAGCTGGCCTGCTTGAGTTCTGCCCAGGGGGATTGTGGGAAATTGAGGCAGCTTTTTTTGCACACTCTGTTCCCCCAATTCTGCTGGCGGTTCAGGGAAAGGACAGCGAACAGACACTGTGTGTAAGACTAACTCATCAGCTCGAGCCGTGACAGATCGAGAAGCTCAGCCTAAGTTCAAAGCTGGCGCTGTCTGTATATATATATATATATATATGTGTGTGTGTGTGTGTGTGTGTGTGTGTGTTCGCGTGTGTGTGCGTGTGTGTGTGTGCGCGTGTGTGTGTGTGCGTGTGTGTGTGTGTGTGTGTGTGGTGCTTGTGACATTGCAGCACTTCTGCCACTTTTATTAAATTGTCTATCATTTGGTGACAGCGGGTCTGTTGTAATTTGGTCAAATGAGCTGTGATAGAGAGAAGAAGAGCGTGTGTCGATGCAGCGGTGTGTTAAAAACATAAAATAATGCATGATATATATAAAAAGCACAGTGTTGATATAAAGCAAAACCACTCAAACAACCTTTTAACACCGTCTCAGTTCATTTAACTTTTCAGTTCATTCATTATGTGTTTTAATATGTAAAAATGTGTGCAATCGTCTGCTGAGCTCCCTTCGGTTCAATTAATTTCGAGGTTTTCACATTATAGCATAAGCCAAAATTCTGGCCAGAGCCCTGAAACAAGCAAAGTGTGAAGACGGCACATCCCCAGCGCTGGTGTTTACCAATGCAATTCTGTAGACCGCACTAATCCTCACAACACACTGCATTACCGACAGAACGGCTCTCTGGCTTAACACAAGGAGCGTTACAGCCGTTTAACTGAGTTCACCTGCAACACAGAAGCAGTCATCAGTAGCACAGACCTATATTTGCAGAAATAGACAACAGTACACTGAATTTGAACCTCTGACTCTAGCACTCTCTATTCCAATTCTATTCTTTAAAAAAATGAGTGTGTTTATCTGCTCGTAAAACGGCTGACAGCACAGTCTACAAACTGTGGGCTTTGTTCTGGACGCGCAGACAGTTCGGGTCTTTCGCCTGTCAAGCGCTGAAAGCATCCGACGCCAAATGAATCACAAGTGCGTTTGCTTTGAATTTGAGAGCTGTGGCATGTTTCCATCCGCAGGAGCTTTTGTTTGTGTGTGCTGTTTGTTTTGGGTCGAGCGGTTTCTGTCAGGGAGAAGATTCACAGAAAGCAGAATGAAGGGATTTGTTGCGTGTTTAATTAATAAATAGACATGGTTCGGGGCTTAAGTGACAGCGACGTCTCATTTCTAACTCCCAGTGTACACTGACTCGCTCTGTGCTGTTTTAATTAACTGGCACTGCAGAGATGATTCATGGACAGAAGCGGTCACTGCGAAGAGTCGAGATGCGAGAAGCTGCAGCGATGCACTGTGGCTAATGTTGCGAGAGAATTAATAAACACAAACACACTCGACGCTGCTGTCATGTTTCTGTCTACTGAAGATAAATTATAGTCAAATGTGACATAAAAGAAGCAAACTGTACCTCAGAAAAACCATGGTCATTAGTAGTATAGTTTTTACGATGATTTTCTCCAAAGTACCTTGAAATACATTAATAACATGGTAATAGCATGGTAATAACATGATAATTACCTGTTAATAACAGGGTAATAGCATGGTAATGACATGAAACAGTTCTATTTCCTGTCATTTCTGTCCTTCTGTGTTATATTTGTGTGCGAAATATATTGGTAAAATATATGGTAACACTTAAATTGTTATACATAATAGTTTATAAAATTCTTTTTAATGCATTAATTATAGTTTGCAATGCACCTGTAATGCATTGCATGATCTCAGGAATAATTATAACTACAGTTGTAATGCATTATAACACTTATCAATTCATTGTTACTGTAAATTCAAATTAAATAATTTAGAAAGTACAATTGTTTATGAAAATATATAATGCGTTACAACATTCATTATGAAATGCTTTATAATGCATTATACATAAAGGCATTAAGTGTTACCATATATATGAATGAAATCTCAGAATGAATATTAATTTATTATTGTATATTGTTGTGTTGTGATGCATTAAGTTTACTTGTAGCATTTAAAATGATTGAATTAGGTTTTCAGTGTTTTTAATTGATTTGGCCAAGATGTTATCTACAGTGTCCTCCACTAATATTTTGAATGTTAGATCAAAAGGATACACAAAGCAATGTATTTAGTTGTCAATTTCCCATGTATTTCTATAGCATTTTATACTATACAGTTTGTTTCAAAGCAGCTTCACAGAGATAAACAGGAAAATAACAGTTCGTAGGACACTTCTTGAAGTGCTGCTTGCTGATTAAGGACCATGTGAGGTAATCACAGAAGGTGAAAAATGACTCCAAAGCACTTCTTCTAATCCTCAAAAAAGATTAAAAGCCTTTATTCACATTCTGGCCATCTAGATAACTATTGAAAGTGCATTAAACTCTGCACATGATGCATTTCGGCCTTTAGTTGACACACTCTTTGAAAGCCGAAATGCATCATGTGCAGAGATTTAGGCACTTTCAATGTGCCTTGGATTCTTTTTTTATAATAGAAAAAATAGCAGTATTGATGATGCAAACTTTATAAAATATGAGACCATTTTCAAATTCTGCTGTAAATCAGCTGTTAACAGACAGTTGTGTCTCAATAAGTCAGTTTAAATGCTGATTCCTTTATATTCATGTTGAGTTAGTGTTCATATAATTAGCAAGATTTTCAGTACTTTGCATATTTTAGTAAGCAGGTATTTTGGTTTGTGTATGAGCAGCTGGATGAAGGGTTTTCTGTGACTTTGGTCTTCCTGTCTTTCACTCTGTTAAATGTGCAATTTAATTTCTAGCTATTATAACACTATTTACCCAGAAATGTGGCCCGAGGGGTCTAAGACCCGCCTCTGCAGAGCCTCATACGCTCTCAGTGCTGTTATGATATGGATCTGCTTCTCTGGTAAGTGAGTGGGATGTTTTTGAGAATAGATTTGCTGTCACCGCAAAGCTGCATTAATAGAGAGAGAAAGAGAAAAGTGCATTGCTTCATGCTGTAGTAGACACCATTTATTCTCTTTGAATAGCACACCTGACACGTCTTTAATGAATGCAGCATACGGAGGAGCTACAGTGTGTGTGTGTACTCTTAATGAACCGTTTAATCTGAATCCCTCAGATATCTGACTGATATCTGTCTTTCCTAGGAATCAACTTGTTGCATCCTGAAAAAAAGTCTAAGAAAGAGTTTGCTTATGCACTTTTTTGTGTCTCATATTTGAATTAGGTTTTAATATACTCTGATATAGTGAGAATATGTAGAAAATAAATCTCTCAGTTTAGTGCAGATGGTGTAAGATAATGCTCTAAATATGATTCTGTGCTCTATATCTCCAGTGATGTGTGTCAGTGAGATGAGATGTAAATGATCCGCACATATAACACAGAGATCAAGAGCTGAAGAAATCAAGGCTCCTCAGAAGATGTGAGATGTTCTGGAGGCTTGTGAAGATCATTCCTCCGCTGAGGAACAGTGAAAGTAAAGCTTCTGGAAACAAACGCTCCTCAAAAGATCCTGAGGATCAGATTTGAGACTCTAAAACATGATTGATGGAGAATCAAGTAAAGCTGAGCTACTTCAGTCCAGGAAGAGTTCATCTGGAGATATTATTGACCTTATTCTGACCTTTACTTGATCACAATCAGTAAGCTCCAGCTGAAGAGACAGAAGAGATGAGGAGATATGTGTGAAAGTTAAAGTGGTTTTCAGTGGTTTTCTAGGGTTAATCCTGAGATGCTTGTGTTTGACCGGCAGAATCCTGAGTGCTCTCCATCACTGTTTGTTTCCTGGTTCCTTACTGTTTCCTGTTTCCTGTCTGTGACTGTTTGCCCTGCTGACCTGATCCTGCCTTCACTGACGCTCCTGTCCTCTTCTCTCCTGCCTTCCCTCTGTCTCTCTGTCTCTCTCTCTCCTGTCCTCTGCTTCTGTCTGCAGTGGAGATTAAGGTCATTAAGGATCTGCCGTGGCCTCCTCCGGTCGGGCAGCTGAACTCCAGTCCTCCGCTGATGGAGGCTCCGTCCTCTCCGGGAGACCAGCTCCAGCACGGTGTGTCCAGCCTCATCCCTCACACACGTCCTCCTGTTAGACCTCTGTTAACGTCTTCACAGACAGGGCTTGGACTAAAACAAAAAACATTACTGATGTCCATCTTGATATAAAACAAAGGCACTAAAATATTTATGACTTTTATTATCATGCTTTTGATTTTCATTTCACTTTCAGTTTCTTCTTCTTCTTCTTCGTATATATATATATATATATATATATATATACATAAAATTTAAACCTTTTAATTTTAGCTTTATTCTGAGACAGAAATGAAGTGTTGATTTTTCTTTTCAAGTATATTAAGTGTTAAGTATATTAATCCTGTTTCGTTTTATTTATGTATTTAAATTTACATTTAATCATTTAGCAGACGCTTTTATCCAAAGCGACTTACAAATGAGAACAGTAGAAGCAGTCAGGTCAACAAGAGAACCACAACAGTATACAAGTGCCATGACAAGTCTCAGTTAGTTTAATACAGAACGCATTAATATATATATATATTTAAATATGAAAGTCAAGAAAAGGAAAGGTGCTAGTATTAGTTGGTTAAGTGCTGGCGAAAAAGATGAGTCTTTAGATGTTTCTTGGGAGGTCATTCCACCAGCTGGGCACAGTCCAGGAAAAGGTCCGTGAGACTGATTTTGAACTTCTTTGGGATGGCACCACAAGGCGTCGTTCACTTGCAGAGCGCAAACTTCTGGAGGGCACATAAGATTTAGCCAGTGAGTTTAGATAAGTTGGTGCCATGGCAGTGGTCGTCTTGTAGGCAAGCATCAGTACCTTGAATTTGATGAGAGCGGCTACTGGTAGCCAGTGTAACCTGATGAGGAGAGGAGTAACGTGAGCTTTTTTTGGCTCATTGAAGACAACCCTCGCTGCTGCATTCTGGATCAATTGCAGAGGCTTGACAGTACATGCAGGAAGAGCCAAGACAGCATTACAATAGTCCAGTCTCGAGAGAACAAGAGCTTGGACAAGAAGTTGGGTTGCTTGCTCTGACAGGAAGGGTCTAATCTTCCTAATATTGTATAAGGCAAATCTGCAGGACCGGGTCAATGTAGCAATGTGGTCTGTGAAGCTTAACTGATGATCCATCACAACTCCTAGGTTTCTGGCTGTCCTGGAAGGAGTTATGGTTGACGAGCCCAGCTGTATAGAGAAGTTATGATGAAACGATGGGTTAGCTGGAATCACCAGGAGTTCTGTCTTTGTAAGGATAAGCTGAAGGTGATGGTCATTCATCCAGCTAGAAATGTCACTCAGACAGGCTGAAATGCGAGCAGCTACCGTCGGGTCATCTGGCTGGAATGAGAAGTAGAGTTGGGTGTCATCAGCGTAGCAGTGATAAGAAAAGCCATGCTTCTGAATGACAGATCCTAATGATGTCATGTAGATGGAGAAGAGAAGTGGTCCAAGTACTGAGCCTTGAGGAACCCCAGTAGCAAGGTGGTGTGACTTTGAAACATCACCCCTCCAAGTCACACTGAAGGATCTGTCAGAGAGGTAGGACTTATCCCACAGGAGTGCGGTTCCAGAGATGCCCATCTTTCTGAGGGTGGACAGGAGAATCTGGTGATTAACAGTGTCAAAAGCAGCACACAGGTCCAGTAAGATGAGTACCGAGGATTTTGAAGCTGCTCTTGCTAGTCGCAGGGCTTCAGTAACCGAGAGCAGAGCAGTCTCAGTGAGTGGCCACTTTTGAAGCCAGATTGGTTGCTGTCCAGGAGGTTGTTCTGTACAAGGAACATAGAGAGCTGGTTGAACACAGCCCGCTCAAGTGTCTTTGCAATGAATGGAAGAAGGGATAACGGTCTGTAGTTTTCAAGAAGCGCTGTATTTAGAGATGGGTTCTTGAGCAGTGGGCTTACCCGAGCCTGCTTAATTGCTGAGGGAAATGTTCCAGAGTGAAGAGAGGAGTTGATAATGTGAGTAAGTGAAGGTATGACTGAAGAAGAGATCGCTTGAAGGAGGTGAGTGGGGATCGGATCAAGTGGACAAGTAGTAGGATGATTGGACAAGATGAGTTTGGAAACATCCATCTCTGAGAGTGGGGAGAAGGAGGAGAAAGAGTGTGCATCGGTCATTGTGAAGTTGTCCCCAGTCTGCGGTGTGGAGAATTGGTCACTGATCGATCTTGTCTTATTTGTGAAAAAAACTGCAAAGTCGTCCGCTGTAAGAGTCAATGGAGGAGGTGGAGGCGGATTAAGAAGAGAAGAGAAAGTCTTGAAGAGTGTCCGAGCCCAACAACAGCTGTTAATTTTGTTGTGGTAGTAGGATGTTTTAGCAGTGAAGACATTTGCAGAGAAGGAAGAGAGGAGAGATTGATACACACTGAGGTCGGTAGAGTTCCTTGATTTCTGCCATTTCCTCTCTGCAGCCCTGAGTTTAGAGCGATGTTCACGGAGAACCTCGGACAGCCAGGGGGCAGATGGGATGGTGCGTGCTGGTCTAGACAACAGTGGGCAAAAGTTGTCCAAGCAAGATGTTAAAGTGGAGCAAAGAGTGTCAGTAGCACTGTTCGTGTCCAGAGCTGAGAACTGAGAGAATGCAGGAAGTGAGGATGAAACCACAGAAGATAGGCGAGATGGAGAGAGCATAGGTTCCGTCGTGACCTGCGTTGTGTGCTGCTTCAGGAGTACTGCGATGTTAGCAGTAATGAGGAAGTGGTCTGAGGTGAACAGTGGAGCAACTGAAGAAAGTGAAATTGAAAAAAAAAAAAGTGAAAGTGACATTCAGCCAAGTATGGTGACCCATTCTCAGAATTCGTGCTCTGCATTTAACCCATCCGAAGTGCACACAAACAGAGCAGTGAACACACACACACACACTGTGAACAAACACCTGGAGCAGTGGGCAGCCCGGGGAGCAGTTGGGGGTTCAGTGCCTTGCTCAAGGGCACCTAAGTCGTGGTATTGAAGGTGGAGAGAGAACTGTACATGCACTCCCCCCACCTACAATTCCGTCCGGCCCGAGACTCAAACTCACAACCTTTCGATTGCCAGTCCGACTCTCTAACTCTCAGAGTTGTCCACAGAGTTGTCCACAGAGCAACAGCGCGTGTAAATGAAGTCCAGTTGGTTGCCTGATTTGTGGGTCGCTGTAGTAGACACTAGCTTGAGATCAAATGAGGTGAGCAGAGTGTTGAAGTCAGCAGCCTGGGGTTTATCTAGGTGGATGTTGAAGTCACCAAGCAGTACCAGAGGAGTACCATCTTCAGGAAAGTTTGATAGCAGCACATCCAACTCCTCCAAGAAGTTTCCCAATTGACCTGGGGGATGATAAATGATCACAAAGTAGATTTTAACAGGGTGGGTTACAGTAATGGAATGTGTTTCAAATGAACCGTTACCTGTAGGTGATGGCTGAAGATCAAATGTCCATTCTTTTGATATAAGAAGACTAGTACCTCCACCCCTCCCAGTGGTACGAGGAGTGTGGGAACAAGTGAAATTAGTTGAGAGGGCTGCGGTAGTGGCAGGGGCTTCAGGTTTGATCCAAGTCTCAGTCAGTGCCATGAGGTTGAGACCGGAATGAGTAGCAATAGAAGCAATGAAGTCTGCTTTGTTAACTGCAGACTGGCAGTTCCAGAGACCAACTGGAATAGAGAGTGTAGTAGTAGAGGTCAGAGGGACAGGCCATAAGTTTGTCGGACAGAGCTTCCTGCGACGTTCATGGCGTTCTCTCCAAATGTTAGTAGTGATAGTAGAGGTCTGATCACATAGTGACTACAACTGACCAAAATAAGTATTTGAGAACAAGCTATACAAAAAGTAAGGTACCTGAAGAAAGGGGGAAAAGGCAAACACAAAACCAAGCGCCACTTTCAGCAACGTATTTACCAGGGTAAGACACACAATTTAAACCAAACTTTCCTAGCAATGACGATCACACAGTAGTCTAATGAGAAAACAAGGCAAAACACTTACAAGCTGCTGTCCTTCTCTGTTGCTCGGCTGTTTCTCCTATTTATTCTTATTAGTAGTAGTAATAGTGTCAACTTTTATCTGTTTGACTTCCTCTGTTGAGGATGGTTGTATTGTGTTGTTCTAGCTGCTGGATACAGGTGAAGAGCTTTTGGACTCGTGAAGCACATTTGCTCAGATAAAGTTAAAGTGCTGCTGTGAGATTTAAGCCTCTTTCTTGCACTACTGTCCAAATTTAGCATTTGCTTCCAGTGAAGCAGAAAATGACAGAAGGCTTGAGTCCAGCGCTCGGCGTAGATCCAGCTCGACTCTCTCAAACAGCTTCTGCTCAGAGGTTTAGTGTTCCCTTCACAGTTTACTACAATCAGCAGGTTCCTGACTGCGTTCAGTCCTCAGACAGGGCACTGTGGAGAAGCGATTGACCTGTGGAGATTACAGATGTTCAGATCACTTGATTAAGATTCACGTTTCCATTTCAGGCGTGTTTTGGAAAGCTTACGCTCACGTGTCGCCATATGAGCAAAGAATGCTTGAAAGTGGTGTTGTGTGTCACCGCTGGAGATCCAGATTTATGTGTGCAGAGGTGAAGAGCAGGTTTGTGTTTCTGCGTGTGGATTTGAGCACATCGGGCGGCTGTAAACTAACCTGCATTGATCCTTTCCTCCAGAGATTAACCGTAAGACGATGCCGCCGCTCCACTTCCTCGAAGGAAGAAAGAGTTTCACAGAGATCAGGGAAATACACTGCAAGTCATGCTGTCTGCACAATCCCCAGATACTAAAACACTTCCAGTATTAACATTTTTGTTCATTCTTATTAAGAACTGAATTAAAACTGAAACAGAAATTAAACTATATCTAAACAGTAATATCTAAAAACTATTGAAAACATTTTCAATAATTTAAATAAAGCTGAAATAAAATAAAATATACACTGTAAAAAAAAAATACAATTCACTTATTTCAACTTAAATACTTCAGTTCAAGTTAGTTATATATATATATATATATATATATATATATATATATATATATATACTGTATATGAACATGCTGTGTGACTTGTCATAGCACTAGCATATTATTGCTCTGTTGGTGGTTTTGATTGCTTCTAAGTCACTTTAGATAAAAGCGTCTTTTAAATGACTATATCGTATGTTAATAATAGACATGATATCAAGCAACTTAATATTGAGAATTGGTCGCTAAATCTTACCATATCTGAAAACACTACAACTATTCAAAGCATTTAGTTAATTTAAATAAGGCTGAAATGAAGTAAAATATAAATATTAAATTAAATATTTACATAAAAACATCAACTGAATTTTAACGACAATAAAAATAAATAAACTAAATATTAATTAATATATTTTTTTTAATTCATTTGTTAATTTAAATAAAAATGTAAATATTACATGAATCTTGAAGATCCTGAAACTGAAATAAGCAGAAGTACTTGAACTACTACAAAAAAAAAAAAAAAATTGACGTTTAAACAGAAAATAATAATAACATTGAAAATTACAAAAGCGCATAACAAAATTAGTAAAAAACAAACAAAACAAAAGCACTATCAGCACATGTAGGATTTGAGAGTTAGGTCTATTTCATAATATTAAATCTCCATATCATCGGGAAGAAGGAGGCGGGAACCGGCGCACAATCAAAACATTTTAATAATTCAAAAATAAACACAAAACAGCGCACCAGCCCCTCACGGACGACTGGTGCACACAAAATAAAAAGCAAACATAAAATATGGCCCAGGCCTGGTACTCTCTCGTCCTTCACTATAGTTGCTCCAGTTTTATATCCTTCCATCTCCTCCGTGGGACTCAAGACCGGCGGTGGGGCGCAGGTGCAGCTCATCTCCAATCACTACACCTGGCCTCACTCCTCGTTCCCACGCCTCTCGGCCCCTATATAGCACCTGACAACCTGTCGCATCAATCTGAAGAGACTTTCACTTTTTTCAGCTTCTTGATGAGCCAGAAATTAAATTTGCATATAAATATGGTCAAACTCTTTTGTCTGCACAGAGAAAAGCCGGCGCTTCTTTTGTTTTGGCGTCTGAATTAATTGTTGCTTTCTTCTGGGCTCATATCTGCCTCATGTCTCTGTGGAATATGAAATAATAGAATTAAAAGCGATGTCGATTTCATTCTGTGAGTGTGACTGTGGGGCTGAGCCTGTATTCCTGTCTTTAATGAAGAGGCACAGACGTCAGAGATCTTAATCGCTGGCTGTAATCCAGAGACTCTTTCTTCTGATGGAACTTCCACTAGTCCATTAGTAAATGAGAATTAATTATCAGCTTTAATTAGTGAGAGTGTTCAAAAGTGGGTTACGTTTGGTGTTAACATCTTATCTGCTTCACTGAAGAGTTTCTAAATATTTATTTCCTTTAAAATTACAGTTGAGAATTGACAGGAAATTATGTTATAAACTGGATCAGAAAAACTTGATGTTAATAATAATAATAATAATAATAATAATAATAATAATAATAATGAAAATTGATATAATAATTAGCCCACACACTTTATTAATATTAATAATTTAATAATAATAATAATAATAATAATAATAATTTAATTAATCTTCATATTAATACTGTGGATGTTGTTGTTCCTATATTCTAATAATAATAATAATAATAATAGATTATTAATAAAAAATATTGATTAACCTACACAAATAATAATAATAATAATAATAATAATAATATAATACATGTTTTTCTACTAATAATAATAATGCCATTGTGTGTGAGAATAATAAAACATTACATAATATTAAAAAATATACATTAATAAAAATAATAACAATGTTTCTATTACTACTATAACTAATAATAATAATGTGTGTGAATCAGTTCGATTCAAGAACGATCTTTGCAAATTCAGAACGATTCGATCCACTTTTTGTTTATTATTTATAAGATATTCTTTTCTTATCCCTTACTTTTGAAATAGCTGTAAGAAATCAAATACATCATTTGTAATCTATATATTTTTTTCCTAATGGCAATTTATGATTGTTTTAAATACGATAAACAATTTTTTCCTTTTCTTTTTTTTCTGCACAGAATTAGGTTTAACATATGCTTTATAGTTTATGTACTGAAATAAATGATATGTCAATTAGCACTGCATCATTCATAACTGTGTTTATTGTCTTAATGTTTCATAGATGTCTTTGTCCATGTAAGGCATTTCCTGTCACAGGATCACTTCACTTCTCATTTAAATAAAATAAAATGCTGTAGTATTTAAGTTTTCGTCTCCATCAGCGATTGATGATCCTGAAAGTGTCTGTTTTCCCTCTTTTCTTTGAATAATGCTCAGTCCGTCTTCTCGTGTAGTTGTGTAATGTGCTCTGGAGATTGCTTAGAAGTGACACACTTGTAATACACACTATAAATATCTTGATCCCTTCAGCTTCTACACTTCTGTCCCTGGCGTTCTTCTGCTGTTTTAATGAAGATGAGATGAGCGTCTGTCTCTGTAATAACACACACACAGTGGTTTTATGGCTGTATTATTGGTTTTAGAGGCCTGCTGATGAATTAACCTGATCATAAACTCACCATAACTTTAAAAATAATTAAAAGACTATTCTAAAAATGTCAGGACTCACTGTATGAAGCAGAGAACTAACTTCCTCTCAGCTGGCTCACAGGACACGCCCACACACTGTTGCCAGCGGTTACCGTCACTCATGTTGCTGCAGGTCTATTAGACATGACGAGGTCAGAGAGGCTCTGTGATGTCGCCACGGTTACAGTCGCAGACGCTGGGGTCACGCTGGGGTCACGCTGGGGTCACAGCCGGGCCGTGTTATGACCGCACTGCTGTAGGTTCACTGTGTGTTCATGAAGCATCTCTCCTCCGTCTCTGAAACACACTCTTCTCTGGAGAGCGTCAGATTGTCCTTTACAGTTAGGATCCGCTCGAGAGGTTTCCATGGTAACAGATCGTTTCTCCGCTGACGAACAGTATATGACAACAGTGAACAAATTATTCCATCTCACACTCATGCAACTCACACACACACACACGTTTAGTGTGTTCATCCCATAGGTGTAATGGTTTTTATTCTGTAGAAACTGTATATTCTATGTCCCTTCACCAACCCTACACCTAACCCTAACCCTCACAGGAAACTTTGTGCATTTTTACTTTCTCAAAAAAACTCATTCTGTTTGATTTATAAGTGTTTTGAGAAATGGGGACATGGCTTATGTCCTCATAAGTCACCCTCTCCTTGTAATACCTGTGTCATACCCATGTCATTATACACACACACACACACACACACACAGTCACAAATGCACACACACACACATTTTATTATTTTATTTCTTAAAATAATAATAATAATTCTACCGACCCCAAACTTGTTGCCAATATGATGATTATGATGAGCGATGACTAATGAGAGCGTGTTGTTGTACAGCCTGAGGTTATTAATGTTTCTGCTGCACACAGTATAAAGCGGTTCAGATAAAGCTGAGGGTCAGATGACCACACGGTCACACAGACCGAACATGTCTCTGTGTGTGTGTGTGTGTGTGTGTGTGTGTGTGTGTGTGTGTGTGTGTGTGTGTGTGGTCTCATACGGGACGTCCCGTGTTCCCTCTCGTCCTCATGAGGATGTCTCAGTGTTCACAGACGTCACTGGATCGAGTCTCGGCTCAGTAAATAGTGTGAGTAATGATGACTCCAAAAAGACATTTAGATACCCAGATGATGCTCTTAAATATCCGAAAACCTCAACTGTTGCAGATTGAATTGTGTTGAGAAGAGGAAGGACAGAATAAGCTTATATAATTCACACCCTACATGGTGGAGTGCATAAGTGTGTAGTGTATAAGTGCACGGTGTATAGGGCATCATTAGTGACGCAGCTATAGATCAGTTATGAGCGGAGCCGTGCTTATGTGTGACACGTCATCAGTAGTGTTGTGTGTTTCTGCCGTTACAGTGCAGTTTGACGGCGTGGAGAAGGATCTGAAGCACTCGAGCGGGAGGATGAGCTCCAGCGAGCCGAGCGTGGGCGAGCGCATCGACCCGGCCGTGCCTCTGGAGAGTCAGTTGTGAGTCGACACACGGCAGACGCTTGATGAAGGCTCTGCCGCTCTTCCTCACTCACGTCTGTCGTTCTGTGCTCCACAGCTGGTATCACGGAGCCATCAGCCGCACGGACGCCGAAGCTTTGCTGCGCTTGTGTAAAGAGGCCAGTTACCTGGTGAGGAACAGCGAGACCTGCAAGAACGACTTCTCGCTCTCGCTCAAGTAAGAAGATAATCATTACTCTACAGCCACTCACAACTAGTGCTGAGGCAATAAACCCATGCATTCACTCAAGTCTTGATTCGATTCACGATTAAAGCTCTGATAGGTTCAGCAGGAGCTCTTTCTCTTACACGACCTCTGACCCCTTCATCCCAAGCTAACCTTTTATCTTTTACCTTAATGATGGCTCATATGCATCCTCAGCTCAGAGCGGTCTGCTCTCTTCAGCTCAGACGGTTGTACTGAGATTATAGGAAGATGAGTTTACTGAATTCAAAGCAATTCAACTGTAAAGAGAAAGAAATAAAAAATAAATGCACAGATAATATAAATGGATAAATGAAATTAATACATTAAATGAATAAATAAACAGTGCACTGAATAAATAAATGCAATGAATAAAAAATAAATAGTAAAATAAGTAAATTAAAAAAAAAATTATTATTTATTAAAATTAATAAATTAAATGATTTTTTTTAGTTTATCATAATTTAGTTTCTTACAAATAAATAAAATTGTTTAATGTTAAGTTAATATTAAGTGGTATTTATATAGTGGCTTTTTATACATGATACTTTCAATATGGTTTAAATCCTGGATAATTAAGTGTTTCCAAACATATTGAGAAAGAAAGAATGCAATGAATAAATAAATAAATACATTAATAAAATACAATGATTAAAAACAATTAAATGATGAATAAATGAAACAAATATTTTTAATAATTAAATAAAATTATTAAAACAGATACATGAATTGAATGCCATGAATAATTTAATAAATGAATGAACATTTAAAGAAATACATATATAAATGAATGATCTGAATTAGAGAGTGAGTCAGTGATCCAGTAAGCACTTAGACAGTTGCTAAATCCTAAACTGCATACTATTATACTACTTTCTTTACCAATATCGGTTTATGGCATAAATAGTAAGAGTAATATTCTAGCACCTGATTCACTTGCTTCATTCAGCCATACGACTACTGCTGGTTTTAGTTTCATATTGAAAGTATGTTTAATAATTCTATATCTTCTGTTTAAAACATTTATCATAACTTTATTTACACAATCGTATCTACAGTGAAAATGCATTCATTACATATCTGAGCTGAATAAATACAATGCATAAAACAATGTGTTAATACATCCCACTTTAATAAATAAATGGCAATAAATTATAATGCGATAATAATAATAAATGTCACTTCAGATGCAGCTTCTGCAGTGCAAAGATGGCTTTTGATGATATTGATTATCCTAATAGCACTTATTGAATAAATACATTTGCATTTATGCATTTAGCAGACGCTTTTATCCAAAGCGACTAATATTGCATTCAGGCTAACAATTTGTTCCCTGGGATTCGAACCCACAACCTTGCGCTTGTTAAAGCAATGCTCTACCACTTGAGCTACAGGAACATTTTACACACATTTTACATTTTATATATATGATTTCTTTACTAAGGTTAGAATATGTGCCCCTGGAACATACACCCCCCTCTTTTTTAGGATTATTTTTCATATCTGAGTGACTCTATAACGGCGTCTGTAGGTGGTTTGTTCATGAAGAGCGTGAGTGAAATGGATGAGTCCAGTCTCTAAGAGATTTTAAAAGGCAAAGAGGCTTCAGCGCTGGCCTGCTTTATAGCTGAGGGGAGTGAAATAAATCTCCTCTGAATGGAGGGAGAGTAAAGGTTTATGAATAGCCGTGTGTTAATGTGCATCCTCAGCAGGACCGCGAGCGCTGTGAGCAGACGGAGAACGGGTCTCTGCTCAAACACACTCTTTGGGTCTGTGATTTAAACACACACGATCAAACCCAGCTCTCATGTGCATTTACTGCTCATCTCATCTCCAATAAAAGCAGCAGCAGGTTATCATCTTCCACAGAGTTAGCGTCATAAAACATCAATCTGCTCGGGTTTAATTAACATCGGAGGCTTTCCTCTGCACACTAATGAAGACTGTATTTTAAAGAAGTGTTCTGGGTATATGTTTGATAAAAAAAAAAAATAATAATTCTATTAAATAATATCTCAATTTAAAATCAAGGTTTTCTGTTTATATATATTTCACCAGCATCATTACTCCACTTGATCCTTCAGAAATCATCTTTGGTGAGCAGAAGAGACTCTTTCAGAAACATGAAGAATCTCACTGTTCCCAAACTGTGTGTGTATACAGAAACACTAATATTTGCTATCACAAAAGAGCTGCCCATTTCTGCTTTTAGACACATACAGTACATTCACATCTACACGTTCACTCTGAATCATATCAGTGAACACCGCTGTGAAGCTTTCAGATCTATGAAGTGAAATTAATCCTTGGATTGAAATAGAAAATAATGATGAAATATCTGATGATAAGAGCACAAAGGGTTTGGTGTCTCTCTCTCTTTCTCTCCCTCTGTCTCTCTCTCTCTCTCTGTCACTCTCTCTCTCTCTCTCTCTCTGTCACTCTCTCTCTCTCTCTCTCTCTCTCTCTCTCTCTGTCTCTCTCTCTCTCTCTCTCTCTCTCTCTCTCTCTCTCTCTCTGTCCTGCTCATTCTTTGTTCATTTCTCTGATACGATAAAAGCTAAATCAAATCCTTAAGAGGAAAAGAATAGCAGTCTTTAGCACAGAAATTTCCATATCGATGCACTTAAGCTTTTTCAGACATTTCCAATGACCTTAGACCTGTGTGTGTGTGTGTGTGTGTGTGTGTGTGTGTGTTTGAGAGAGTGAGTGTGGGTGTGTGTGTGTGTTTGAGAGAGTGAGTGAGTGTGAGAGTGTGTGAGTGTGTGAGTGTGTGTGTGTTTGGATGAGGAATAGCCGCAGTGTGTGTGTGAGCGTGTGTGAGTGTGTGTTTGAGAGAGTGAGTGAGTGTGAGTGTGTGTGTGTGTGTGTGGGCATGTTTTTGTGACATATCAGGACACAACTCTGTATAATGACATGGGTATGACACAGGTATTACAAGGAGAGGGTGACTTATGAGGACATAACCCATGTCCCCATTTCTCAAAACACTTATAAATCATACAGAATGAGTTTTTTTTGAGAAAGTAAAAATGCACAAAGTTTCCTGTGAGGGTTAGGGTTAGGTGTAGGGTTGGTGAAGGGCCATAGAATATACAGTTTCTACAGAATAAAAACCATTACACCTATGGGATGACCACACTTTACACAAAAACAAACATGTGTGTGTCTCTGTGTGTGTTTCTGTGTGTGTGTTTGGAGGAGGAATAGCCGCAGTGTGTGTGTGTGTGTGTGTGTGTTTGGAGGAGGAATAGCCGCAGTGTGTGTGTGTGTGTGTGTTTGGAGGAGGAATAGCTGCTGTGTGTGGGTTTCTGTGTGTGTGTTTGGAGGAGGAATAGCTGCAGTGTGTGTGTGTGTGTGTATGCGTCGGTGCTGACGGCTCTCAGGGGTTCGTGCAGCTCAGAAGTTTTCTGGTCTCTCTCTAATGATGATGAAGAGTCGTTAATGACAGGCAGCCAATCAGCCAGAGAGCAATGGGAGTCCTAAACTGAGATGGGAGGAGGACTTGATTTATATTTAATGATAGCAAAGATAATGACTCTGAAGCATATTCTCACCAGAGAACTTTCATTTAGAGAAGTATATATAGAGTTTATATTGATGTGTTTATATTGATATTATATATATATAGTGGTGGGCATAGATAACATTTTTTTAATCCAGATTAATCTCACTGTAATCTTGGAATTAATCTAGATTAAAATGGCTCATTTGAATTCTGCCGAAGGCGTTCATAATATGTGTGTTACCCAAATAAAATAATGAATAAAAGTAACATTAAGTCTTTGAGAAGGGGTTTCTCAAGCTAGGTGGTGCATCAAACCAGGGGCTCATCTCCTTTTTCCAAAATGCATCACAAACTGCTTGAGAGAGCTGTAAATTAATTCCACATTGCACAAGGTGCAAACAACCTTACTCCTGTTACACACATACTCCGTCTGCCAATGAACTGCTCCAGAGTGCTGCCGTCTGACATCTAATCACAGATTGTTTTAACCTGCTCTACCTTTATTAATCGCTCCCTGCTCTCCATCTTCATCTACATGTTCTCTTCTCTCTCTCCAGGAGCAGTCAAGGTTTCATGCACATGAAGCTCTCCAGGACCAAAGACAATAAGTACGTACTGGGTCAGAACAGCTGCCTGTTCGACAGCGTTCCTGAGATCATCCACTTCTACTCCAGCCGCAAACTACCAATCAAAGGGGCCGAGCACATGTCCTTGCTGTACCCCGTGGCCATCCGGACACTATAGAGGCAGAAGCGCTGCAGAAGCAGGACGTTCGTTCAGCGTTTACAAGACAACGACAAACTAAAGTGCTACTGAGATCCCGAAGACAATAAGGGAGACTCCTGGACGTCGCCTCCGTCTCGTCTCGAGGGACGCGGTTTCACTGTCCTCCAAATGCCTTCTTCGTGATTCCAGACCCGTTTTCTTCTCATAAGTGGATCTTTAGTCTTAGACCTGCACCCACACTTTATCTCCACTGTTACACACTGTACAGAAACCCGAAACGTCGCTCGGACTTTACTATTCGGATGTGTATAGTTGCAATTGACGTTCTTCAACATTAAATCGTCACAGTAAACGAACAAAGACACTGAATCGTACTGTAGCGAAACCTCATCGCCTGGACTTTCTGTGACGGTATTGTCAGTCAGTTGGGTTGGGTGAATTATTCATTATTAAACATTAACATCAGATCATACAGAAAAATAAACCTCAGAAGACTGAAATCGAGCGTTCGGCATTTTCCAGTTAAGACCCACAGATGTAAAGAGCAATCGATACGCAGACAGATTCATTAAGTCCCTTAAAATAGCAGTAATAGAGCAGAGCGAGGGGAGAAGAGATGGATGCAGAACAGCGTGAGAAAGGACCTTTTAATGTAACGTTCAGAGAGAGTCACTTCAGCAGAGTTTAGGATGATCTTGACCAAGGAGAATGAAATATTCCTGTATTGTCTACCTCAGAAAATCAATTTTGTCCGTCTATCCGCCGGTCGATAAGGTACAGTGACGTTACAGATATCGATCGTTTAACTCTTTCAGTCTCAAATTCCCAGCAAGCTTTGCCTTTCGGTTTGAGAATAGCTTCTTCTTCACCCGAACCCTGATTTCTGTGCTGGTGTGACTCTGTTTGGGTAATGCCTTATACTGTAAGTGCATGGTTTAAAAAAGAAATCAAATGGAGAACGCTGTCGTTCGATGAATGTTTAGTGGCTTTAATTTATTATAGAATTTTTTTTTTTTATATATATATATATATATATTGCTATATATATTGCTGATGTCTTAGTCCAGGTAAGACAATGTTTTTCAGCCTGTGTGTGTGTGTGTGTGTCAATAATTTGACCTTAAGTGTCTTTGCGATTGTCCCCGTCTGAATACACTGATTGGATGCTGTTTGCCATGGAAACCATTTAGAGCAGCTCAGCCAATCAGAGCACAGATTTGTCCTGACCCTTCCTCTGACCTCTGGTTTTCCTTGTTTGCCATCATCCGGTTTCTTTTTGTTTTTTCTCTCTCAGTGTGTTTGTTTAAAGCATGTCCGACACACTTGTGGTACAGATGTAAAGCCTGTGTGATTGGTTTACCTTCATGTACCTGATTGATGTTTTTATTGTTTATTTATCGTTGCCTCTCTGACATGATCTTTCAACCCTTAAAGGGACAGCTACACCTCCAAAAAATCTAAATTGCCATCATTTACTGACCTTAATCTCATTATTTTGCTGAATGTCTTCAGCCGTTCTTTTCCATACAGTAAGAGTTAATTGGGGAAGTTTCTTCTGCACACCAAGGCTGCATTTATTATTGAAAATATGGAAAAAAGTTGTGAAATATTTTCACATATTAAAATAAATCTGTTAAAGTGTAATTAATTTCTGTGATGCTCCGCTGTATTTCCAGCTAACCTCTCAGTATCTGTGGATCCCCAGGAGCGATGCATGTGAAATGTGTTTGTGTTTGTGTCAGACGGGCTCAGGAGAGACTCTTCTAGATGTCATTCTGTAGAAACATGCTTTAATAAGAGCAGAGAGCACAGGTCACACTACAGAAGAGAAAGCAGAGAATCAAAGGGAAGATGAAGATGAAGAAAAAAAATGAATGTAGCTACATAAATTGTTTACAACCACTGACCTTAAAAAAAGGTCTAGATAGGATAGATATGTATTTATCACATTATCTCAATGCTGATTTTAATGGTGTCCTATACAGGAATCGTTGCAGTTGCTTTAAAAGTCTTTGGAGATCTCAGTCTTACAAATGTATGAATATCATTGCATTATACAACAACATCTACCAAGTGCCAATTATTTTAAATAAATATGTCACAAGCAAAACGGTTCCAAAAAAGTTGGCTTTTAGATTCGAAATGAGGTAAAACAGTAGATATGACGAAAAGAAGACAAACTGTAATTTGTTGTTAGAACATTAGTAAACATTACTCTGAAAAATAAAGCTGCTTTATTGTCATCTGTTGTACCATGAGGAGGCTTTAATATCCCTGGACCTTTCCATCGCACAAAAATGATTATTAAAACGTATTTCAGATTAAGAAATAAAAAAATATATTTTAAAATAAATAAATGAAAACTTCTGGAAAGCTTTATTTATAATTGCTGACCATTTGTGTTTCTGAACGATGCAATGCATCTGTAAGACTTCAGACATCCACCAAAAACACCATGTGTTCAGATTTGAGAATGAATCTGTGCAGTGGAATCCATACGTCATTCACCATGACCCAGGTGTTGATGAATATAAAGTTTGTTTTAGGACTTTATTTAAGGGATTGGAAAGACAGCTTACTGGTCATTAAGCATTAAGATTTAAAGTAACATTTTCTATTGATTATATGTAAACATGAGATCAGGCATGTTAGTTTAGAAGAGAATGAAACATTGTAGAAGTGACAGAAGAGTAAAATAAAAGAGTGAAACATCAGGGGGACCAGAGAGAAGAGGACAGAAATGAAGACTGTGATGAGGAATGGAGGAGACTGAATCTCTGTTGGCTTTAGCTTTATTTCCACTTGTCTGTGTGGAGAAATGCGTCTGCATCCCATGCTGACAAGAGTACTAGTAAAGGAGGTGTGTGTGTGTGTGTGTGTGTGTGTGGATTTCATATGTCTGAAATGGGCTTGTTTTTTTTCCCCCATATCTGTACAGTTCCTCTCGCCAAATGTATATATGCTGAATGTATTGTTTGGGAACGTAGAGACTTTGA